>NW_027656023.1:0-216271 GCF_964235325.1 Thermobia domestica
AGTTGCTTTTTTTAGTCCACACCATTGCGTGTAAAAAGACTCTTCCTCCTACGTGTGGGTTTAAAAAACCCAACAAAGGAGTAAGACTGGAATATTTACCGCATTCGAATTGCTATTCTTTCGCGTTGAGATATTTTCACACAAGGAAGGTGCCATTAGCTCAACGTGCCGCTCCGATGATTAACTGTTTCCTTCAGAAGACTATAGAACTTCTTTTGTCATAACAGTATTTGAGAGAGAACGATTAATTTTGCTAACGTTCTGTCTGACGTTGTTAATCGCCCAGAAAAAATTGTGGCCTTCGTTAAGCTCTGTTCGATAATCATATCACTTGGAACTTCGCTCAAGAAGGACTCTTTTCTTCGAATTGTGAATGTTCCTTGAGTTGTTAATATCTTCTAATCCTCTGATACCGTAGTTGCCTCCTAAGCTTCCATCAGTTGAGATTATTAATGTGCAAATTTTGCATAGAAAAAATGACCAGCTGCGTGAGAAAACGGATGCATTAATTTAGTTGCCTACAAATGAAGAAGTTTCTAATCCCCTGTTCAATTTAGTCCCTTTGGATGAATGGCAATACGATTATGACTTTCTCTATATACTTCAGCCAAAGTTACCGGTTCGGAAAATGTAACCGTCTTAATTTTGAGACTTCCTTAGATGTGTTTTGTCATGCAGTTTCATTATCTTGTAAATGTTGCATTTTGATTTCGTCATCCAGACGTTGTTAAATAAGATCGCAGATCCTAGATTTTGTCATCTATTCCGAGGGTAGTAAATGTCTTCATAACCACATGTAGAGGTCCCGGAGCAAACTCTAGAAGTGAGTTCTCAATGATCTTGAGTAGGCATGGCTATTAAAAAGATTCACTAAACTTGCCATAGTGTACAAGATCCCCAAAAGGTCTTCTACACCATTTCATGACATAATGTATGCTGCAGGTATGATATGAACACTCTTCCAGTATAATGGCTGATCTAACGTCATAACGCATGAGTTTTGGTTACTTTACTTGCACACATTTACTGTATGCCGAAGAGTAGAGTATTAGTAAAATACTATTTCAATAAAGTCAGGAGACATCTTTACGTGCCTGAAGTTGGCTCCCCCACCACTCCCAAATTACACCAAACATTGCACATCGTTAGTGCACGTTAGTGTATTCAGAACTAACGTTGGTGCTATCATCGTTTACGAGATATTTAAGATTTTAGGTGGGTGGGCCAACTTCAGGCACGTAAAGATCCAGACAGATTTTCACAAATTTAGTGCAACGTTAGTGCATCGTTAGTACACTTAAACACACAAAGCACTAATGTTAGTGCTACCATATTTTGGGATTTATTCAAGATTTTCGATGGGGACCAACTTCAGAAATATCAAATTCAGTACAAATAGAGGTAGAAACACGAGGTTAGAGGCAATCGTTAGTGCATCGTTAGTGCTCTTAAATACACTAAGCACTAACGTTAGTGCTACCATATTTTGGGATTTATTCAAGATTTTTGGTGGGGGGTCAACTTCAGAAATGTCAAATACTATTCAAATACTGGTAGAAACATAGAACTAACGGCAATCGTTGTTCATCGTTAGTGCACTTAAACGCACTAAGCACCAACGTTAGTGCTACCATATTTTGGATTTTATTCAAGATTTTTTGTTGGGGGGCAACTTCAGAAATATCAAACTCTATTCAAATAGAAGTAGAAACATAGTTAACGACAATCGTTAGTACATTTTAGTGCACTTACACGTATTAAGCACTATCGTTAGCGAAACAATATTTAGTAATTTATTCTAGATTTTCGGTGGGGTGGGCAATTTCAGTAATATCATATTATATCTAATAGAGATAGCAACATATGTAAACGGCAATCGTTAGTAAATCTTTAGTGCACTTAAACGTACTAAGCACTATTGTTTGTGGTACCATATTTTGGAATTTATTCTAGATTTTTGGTTGGGTGGGCAAATTCAGAAATATCAAAATTTATACAAATATAGGTAAAAACAATAGATTTAACGTCAACCGTTAGTGCATCATTAGTGCACTTAAACGCACTACGCACTAACTTTAGTGCTACCATATTTTGGGATTTATTCAAGATTTTTTGTTGTTGGGGGGCAGCTTCAGAAATATCAAATTCTATTCAAATATAAGTAAAAACATAGAGTTAACGGCAATCGTTAATACATCGTTAGTGCACTGAAAAGCACTAAGCACTAACGTTAGTGCAACAAAATTTTGGGATTTATTCAGATTATTTGTTTGGGGTAACCTTCAAATATATCAAATTCTATACAAACAGACGTAGAAACGTAGCGTTAACGGCAATCGTTAGTGCATGTTTAGTGCACTTAAACGTACTAAAGACTAATGTTAGTTATACAACATTTTGGTATTTATTCAAGATTTTTGCTTAGGAGTCAACGTCAGAACTGACATTACTTCTTACTGCGTTTGAGTACACTAACAACGCTCTAACGATTGCCGTCAACCGCATGTTTCTATCTTTATTTGTAAAGAATCTGATATTACTGAAGTTGGCCCCCCACCGAAAATCTTGACTAAATCCCAAAATATGGGAGCACTAACGTTAGAGCTTAATACGTTTAGGTGCTCTAACGATGCACTAACGATTGTCGTTAACCCTATGTTTTTGCCTCTATTTGAATAGAATTTGTATTTCTGAAGTTGCCCCCCCCCAAAAAAAAATCTTGAATAAATCCCAAAATATGGTAGCATGAACGTTAGTCCTTAGTGTGTTTAAGTGCACTAACGATGCACTAATGATTGTCGTTCACTCTATTTTACTGTCTCTATTGGCATAAGATTTGATATTTCCGGTTGCCCCCCCTCCAAAAATCATGAATAAATCCCAAAATGCGGTTGAACTAACGTTAGTGCCTAGTGCGTTTAGGTGCAATAACGATGCACTAACGATTGCCCGTAGCTCTATGTTACTACCTCTATTTGAATAGAATTTGATATTTCTGAAGTTGGCCTCCTACTAAAAATCTTGAATAATTCCCAAAATATGATAGCATTAACGGTAGTGCTTAGTGTGTTTAAGTGCACTAATGACGCGCTTAGTTTTTTGAAAATCTGTCTGCATAAAGATGGTTGGGGGGGCTAAGTTCATATGAAGTTGGCCCCCACCAAAAATCTTCAATATCTCGTAAACGCTGAAAGCACTAACGTTAGTTCTGAGCGCACTAACGTGCACTAACGATACACTAACGATGAGCAATGTTTGGTGTAATTTGGGAGAGGTGGGGGGCCAACTTCAGGCACGTGACATCTCTGCTAATATTCTAATATAAGGCGATTTCTGACGCAGTGCATGCATATTACAAAATGGTTCACAAGCTCGGGGATGCTTGTACTATCGCAAGAGACTCATTAAGTTGTCCATCATTTTAACACGCTTTCTCTTTACTATATCTTATGAGCTCAACTCGATATTAATTCTTTCTCAGCATGACTTCTTATGACTTCTTGTTCCGCATGTCAATGGGTTCAAACTCGAATATTTCGAATTTGCAAGTCCTAAGGACAATATGAGCAGCCGTACTTTTCCCATTTCAACCCGCCAGCACTTGTCGGTTGTACTCGGATGGACAGGACACACAAGTTCTGTTCACATCAGCGAGATGAGGTAGTGTTGAATTTATTAATTAAGATACAGAAATTCTTCTTGTTGATCATTCCGTCTTAGATATGAAAGGTGTCAAAACGCTTATACAGTTGGTGCACTAATCTGCTACAGAGAGGAAACTTACCAGAACTTTACTCACCGGGGAGAAAACGTTTAGAAGATCGAGAAATTCAAATACTCCCATAAGCTTTATAAAAGTGTGCGATATGGCAGTCTGTAGTGCAAGATGAACCGTGCGAGTCAGAAACACTTTAAGGTTCTATAGCCTGAAGATTAGTGTGATAGATACGTAGCATCAATATAGCATCTTGATGAGGTGAGTCAAGGTTTCAAGAGATACCTCGAAATTTTTTATAGACGCAAGTTTAATGTTCAGACTAATCGAAAGTTTATCGCATTCATTATTACTTAATGGGGCCAACGAGACGACCATGTACTCGAACACTATTCCCAAGGGGGAAATTCAGGGGTTGTGGGCCAAGTTGTGGGAAGTGAGCCTAGGAAGTTTTATATCTTTCAAGAGTACTTGGCTGAAAATCTCCCAATGTAACCTAGGTCCAAAAAAAATAAAATAAAATAAAATAAAATCTGTCACCTGATAATTTTGTTGTTGTCTGCGTTCTGCACCTGTTCTACCAAGCCTGTATTACATGTTTGTATCGCGAATAAGTGATTTACACCGTTAGCTTTAGTAGATCATCGGCCGGACTAGTCTCACAAGCTAAGAGAAGCGGACCTGGTTCTACAAGGTAATCACGCCCGTATTTACCTAAGGATCACCTACTAGATTTTCAGATTATCACACAAGGAACGTGGCATTATCTCAACCTGTCGCTCTGACGATAAGCTGATGTCTACATAAGTACTGTAGAACTTCTGTTATCGTAACAGTATTTAGGGATGAAGGATTAATTTTGCTAACGTTGTTTCTCATATCAAGTTAATCCTCCAGAAAATTTGTGGCTTTCGTTAAGCACTGTTCGATTATCATGTCACTTGGAATTTCGCTCAAAAACGCCTCTTCTTCAGCTAAATGTGAATGTTCCTAATTTTGTTAATTTCTTGTAATCTTCTCATACCGTATACTGCAGCCAAAGTTAACAGTACGGAAAATCGTCGACAGCGTCACAAACTGTCGTATCTCAGTTTTCTAAACTTTTCAGGAGAGCGATTTTTAGGTTTTCACACAAATTTGAACAGCCATAACTTAAAATCTATTTTACCGAAAGGAGAGAAAATTTACCAAGTTATAACTTAGATCATAAGAAATCAGTGTAGAAAGTTTTATGGAATTTGCCTGTAAAAGCTTGTGGAAAATTTGGCGGGAAAAAGATACGACAGTTTGTGACGATGGTAATCCTCTCTTGTATGAAAGATACGACCCATATTTTTTATACTGAGAACTACATTAATAGATGAACAATCGGAATATATTGCACTTTTATTGAAAAACTTTGTGTTTATTACACAAAATAATTTAACAAATGCTTCCCAAGATTCTTGATAGTAAAACGAAATTCCTGACAACACACAAGAAACACAATATTAATAGCACACTAACCATAATAAAATAATGCTATCAAGTTGTCATTGCCAGAATATAAAATCTTGCAAAGTAATTTGCAAATTGCATGCTTTGATATTGCACTTGAGAAGGATGGCTAATGTGATAAGTTTCTGTAAAACTGAACATGTTCAAGGTTTCGAATGATTAGCGTTGGACCCGGACACAATGATAACGAGTCCTTGTAGGCGCGAGAGACCCGCGTTCGATTCTCGGCGGGAGCTCATGTAGTTCGGATTCCACGTTAATCAATAGGTCCATGTCTCATATAGCCTCGCTGCTGAAAAAGACGTTAAAAATCAATCAATCAAAACAGGTCCTCGTACTTCTCTGGAGCGATAATTTTTGACAAGTCTGCAAAGTAGGAACTTCTATCTGGTGGATTCAATCTGCGTTCTTTTCAGGGAGATAGTTATGTAAGTGTCCTCAAAATGACTTGTCTTAAACTGAATGCAGTTTGGATAGTCTTTGTCCACTTTCAATTCGCGCATTTCCGTCCAATTGATTGAATCTCCATTTTCGTCACATCTAACTGACAGAATACAAAGACATTGGGACAGAGATCTAGTCTTATACATCGCTTCTGTCAACACAATGAACGGTATATGGGTTCTTTTTCCTTGCCAGTTTAAGAATCGGTTCAAGTTACGAGGGTACAAAATTACTGCCATGTGCTTATAGCACTGTGGACTGAATCTCCCCCATTTTTGTTCATGCCTAGATTCAAAGAATCGGAGAGAAATTTCTCTGATGTTCTTACGTGTTTGCACCGCATATCCTATCATAGCAACCAATCTGAACTCCTGGTAGGTCCATCCTGTATTTCTTTAACTCATTCGTTACGGATTTTAACGCGCCTCCCTATAAAAAATTCTAATATTCCATGTTCCAAACCTCATCTCCATTTTCTTTTGCTGATATCGTGCCAAGTTATCAGTCTTGGTCCGAGGCTTCTGTGATTGTTTCTGAAAAACTGTCTTTTTTTTCTATTACAGGATGAGTTTGTTAGGCTCACCCAAACCTCCAAGCTGGAGGGCCACTCCTTGTCTGCCCGCGACTGCTTATTCAGTATCTTCGCAGCTAACCTCTATATCTCTGCTCCTCGATCCTCAACCTGGGGCCGCGGTGGCTCAGTGGTAGAGCGTTCACCTCTGGTTCATGGGGTCGCGGGTTCCAACCATGCTCCTGCCAAATTAACTTTGTTGTGGACAAACAGCGTGTGCGTGGGTTTCCTCGGGGTTCTCCCGTTTCCTCTCACTTTCTTCATTCCATCATTGCATTCATTTCTCATAATCACCATCTCCTTTAGCCTAACCGGCATAACCGTGGGACGTAAAACTCAAAAATGTCATGTCATGTCGACCCGCAACCTGTGGACGCCCCATGCCGTGTAAATATATATGTATACAACCTCGCATTGATCAAGTATAACATTCTAGCTTATAAGTTTATTTGCTTCGGCTGTTCCAAGCTTAAGATATAAGTAAAAATATATTAGGAACAAATGATAAAGAAACTAAGTCTACCTGATGGATAACAATAAGAAATAATATAAAAAGCAATGAGTTTATCAGTACGGGACTGTATACCTACTTTTGGGCCACTTTGTATATATAAACAAATTGCTTTGAATATAGGCGTATCTGTCCTGTTGCGAAAGATCTGTTGCTCACAAACTGTCGTAACTCAAGATACGACTGTTTGTGAAAATGGTTTATATGCTCCATCTTAAGATACGACACAGTGACGTCATCACCCCCGTCAAAACAACGCACATTACAGATGTGTCGTTTTGGGAAATTGTAGAAGTCAGTGTATGCAACTACATAGTAAAATATCTCAATTTTCGATTTTTTTGAGATACGACACTTTGTGACGCTGTAGACGAAATGTCACCGTCTTAATTTTGAGATTTCCTAATATGGTTTTTGTCGTGCAGTTTCATTTTGTTGTAAATGTTGCATATAGATTTCCTCATCCAGACGTTTGAATAAGATCGCAGATCCTAGATTTTGTCATCTCCTCCGATGGTTGTAAGTGTCTTCATAAAGCCATGTAGAGGTCCCCGAGCAAAGTCTAGAAGTGAGTTCTCAATGATCTGGAGTAGGCATGTCCATTCAGCATTTTCGGTAAAGTTGTCATAGTGTACAGGATAACATAAGTTCTTCTCCAGCATATCCTGACTTAATGTAACCAATCGTGCTTAGAAATTACTTAACTGCAAACCTCCTCAAAGCGTTACAACTCTGGACCGTTCAGAAATTTCTTCAGCTGATATACGATTTCAACACATTTCCAGTAAAATTGCTGACCTAATGTCATAACACATGTGCTTTTTTCTATTTTCTTGCAGTTTTATATTGTATGCAGAAGACTAGAATATTTAGTATTAGTACTTGATGTTGATATATTGAAGAAAATCAGAGGAACCACACTGCTTAAGTCAAAAGGAGAGGTGTGTATCTTAACATTACACAATCGTTGTGGCGAGGCACTTAGTTACTAATGAAAGCATACAATGAGATTATATGAAAAGATTATTTGATTAGCACACAGTTTGGTTGCTTTGTGAAGACCAGTGTTACTAATTTGGTAGCGAACACAGGACTACCGTCCAGATTTTCCACCTAACCTTGAAAGGGAAGATCTCAAAACAATCTAAAATCGATTCTATATTTGACTTATCGATCAGATCATCGGTCTCAGACCCAAGGTAAAGCTGCTTCGGAAGTTAGAATATAATGGGTTCCATATCAAGTTTTTATCATTATGCAATCGTGAAAATATTATTAATGATAGACCGGAAATTAGTGAATCCTACACAGCTCTGTATGTAAGGCCTACTAAGCAGCAATGATGCTGATTAAATGCATACTTCATAGCCTCGAGTTTTAACACACAGGAGAATTTCTATAAATATTGCATCCGTAAGAATAGAACTCTTTGGATTGAACAGTTTCTATCAGGCTAACTATCAAGAACAAGGTGAGAGTGTTATGCGTGCTAAGTAGATTTCTTCAGCAGGAAGCACTCTCAAATAGTATTGTTGCTGCATATAAACGGGAAGTTTAGCAATTGCTTGATTATCATTTATAAATTAATACTTATGTTTTTTACATTTGGTATCACAAAATTTTTCAATACCAAGGGCCCACTGAAAACAAACCGCTTTTCGTTCTCAAAGCTATATGACTGTGATACCCTCGTTTTATTAAATTGACAAGTAAATCCACGGTTTTTTAAATGGTACGCCATGGTATAATTTGAGTTAAGGACCTTTAAATGCACTACTGCTTCGTTTTTGAGACATAGGTACACTACAAAAGTGCCGATGTCCAATGGTGATTCCTAAAGTACGCAGCATTGTAAGAGAGAATTAATCCGGCATAAGCTGTTTAGCCTTACCGGACACCTCGAAATAGAACCCTCGAATTATTGGCACGCCTGTTGAACTCTAAACCACTAATTAAAAATCGAACATCCCCGTCCATCCTCAAAATTATTTCTTTATTCATCGCACCACTTAGAGATCGAATAATATCTGTCGTCTGACATTGTAGAATACAATTACAATGAAGTCAAGTATCATCTCCGCTTCAATTAGTATCTATGCTAATTTTCTCCTTTTAAGGCGATTTATGTCGTCGTGGATGCAGATTACAAAAAGCTTCACAAGCTCGGGGATGCCTGTCCTTTCGCAAGTGGCCTATCAACTTGTGCATCAAATAACGCGCTTTCTCTTTACTATACCTTATGAGCTCACTGTGATATTCATTCTCTCTCAGCTAAAGACTTTTTTTCCGCACGTCACTAAGTTTAAACTCGAATATTTCGGATTTGCAAGTCCTAACGACAATATGACCTGCCGTACTTTCCCATTCAACCCGCCCGCTCTCGTCGGTTGTACTGCATGCAAACTGATTCCACTCGTTCTAATCCAAGTATCATGGCGGATATCGACATTTACTGTAATTATCTTTTTATCTAAATGTATCCTGATATCTACAATTAGTAATACCATTATTTCCGCAGAAAGCAACAGTCGGCAGCCTTGTAGATATGCCAAATGAGAATAATTTTTCAAAAGATTTTAGTGCATTACAGCGTGTGAGTTACAACTAAAAATCCTAATCTGACTACGCTTCTTTTCAAATATTACTATGTCTGCTTTGTTGTAGTGCATGCTAACTGCTTGCATTCGTTTTGATGAGAGAAGCACACGTATTTTGACATTTCTTCTTAGTATAATATCTGAATGTTTCTGTAACTTGGTAACAATGTTCTCTGAAAACAGTCGGAAGTATTTATCTAACCACATATCTGTGTTTCGACTTTCTTCTTGCCAATGTTAGCGGCTCTTAGCTGGACTGAGCAGGGAATCTTTGTACTCTAGGCAGTTTGCCATGATATTCCGCTATATGCAGCGATCATCTATGCAGAATTCTACATACGATTTAGTGCTTCTTTTCCTATAAAGGAATTTACTTGGTGATCTAGGATGGCTCTGGTCAGCGGCCATGGAAATGCTCGCATACATACCAGGCCAAATAACAGTCTAGTTCAGTGTTAGAGATGAGTACACTTCGTAAGCCTCAACTGCGTTCGATTAATCGGGTACATTTTGTGGAGTAGCTTTCTACTCTTGAGAAGATACCTTTGATTCTATGGATAGGACACGCAAGCTCTATTCACGTCAGCGAGATGAGGTAGTGTTTAATTTAATAAATAAGATTACAGATATTCTTCTTATTGATTATTCCGTAACAGATATGAAAGTTGTCAAAAAGCTAATACTTTTAATAATAATAAAAGTTGGTGCACTAATCTGCTACAGAGGGGAAGCTTACCAGAACTTTACTCACCGGTAAAGATCGAGAAATCCAAATCCTCCAATAAGCTTAATAAGAGTGTGCGATATGGCAGTCTGTAGTGCAAGATGAATCGTGCGAGTCAAAAAACTTTAAAGTTCTATAGCCTTAAGATTAGTGTTATAGATACGTAGTGTTATCAATATAGCATTTGATGAAGTGAGTCAAGGTTGCAAAAGACGCCTCGAAATTTTTTATACACGCAAGTTTAACTTTCAGGCTAATTGAAAGCTAATAGCAGTATATATTACTTTCTTTGGGCACCGAGACGAGCTAGTACAGGAACACTATTACTAAGGAAGGAAATTCAATGATTCTGCTGCAAGATGTGGAAAGTGAACCTAGGAAGTTTTATATCTTTCAGGTTTAACTGAAAATCGTCGAATAAAATCTAAGTACAAAAAAAAAAAAAAAAAAAAAAAATCTGTCAATTAATAATTTTATTGATGTCTGTGTTCTACACCTTATCTACCAGGCCTGTAAACTCTTTGTATCGCGAATCAGTGCCTAAAACCGCTAGCTTTATAAATTCATTCGCCGGACTTATCTCACAGGCCAAGAAGCGGGCCTGGTTTTACAAGGTAATCACGTACGTAATTACCTACAAATATCCTTTTAGAGTGTAAGGCCAATAACATACATGTGAATCCTTTACAAGCTTACGACCATAAGTGTAATATTTCTGTTACGGAAAATGGTTATTCTTCGTGGCCTTCTGACTGAAAAGCAGCTTGGTACAGACGCAAAGGAACAAGGTGTTGAGCAGTAAGCATTGATTGTCCTTATGTTGTATAAAACCTAGAGCAATAAGTTGAACCAACAGGGATCGACGTGTGGTAGAGCTTTCATTCTTGCGCCCCCTCTTGGATAAAAATGTACATGGAGTCTTTGCATGTACCGCGTATCGAAATATCGTTCTATATTAAGAGAGTTAAACTTTGCTTCTTTTTAGGAGATTCGAAAACAAAACGGTAATTAGACAATTTTTAGTATTCATGCAGATGGCAGAATCCTTGGAGTCAATAATCTGTTATAGAACATCTTAACATTTAAACAATCAAACAATAAACAATTGTTATTAACGTACAATTGAATGTAGTACGCGTATGTGATATCTAAATTAATTGGTTTAGCTCGTTAAATTAGATTTGTCCTGCTACGGTTTTATTATCTATTCGTGTACCAAAGCCGCTCGTGTTAAAGGATTCGAAAATATGTAAACTAAACAATAAACCACCTTCATGTATTAGACCTTGTTTTTATACCTTCTTTTAAAGTTACAAAACGATCAGCTTCATGTCCATTTGGCACAATAGAGAAAACCATTAATATTTCATATCTCCTCTTTTATACTACACACTCGTTCTCAATCCTAACTTGCAGTCAATTGTTATGTAAAGGTTAGTAACCTTAGCCGGCTGGATCTGATGGTAGCTGTGGAATTTGCATATCCTCTTTGACACATAAACCTCGTTCGATTGGGTTCATGTTTACACCATTTCGCTCTTGGAGTTGGAGGTACTTCCGAATAGAATGCTGCACAGCTGCCTTGTTAGTAGGGGGAAAAGTGGCCGTATTCAAGCTTTGTAACTCTCCCTTGTTATACCTGATATGGATTATACCATGGACGACATGTTTCCTTCTCCATACAGCCGAATAAGAAATGTGTAATATTGACCATTTTGTGAGGATTGAGTTTTGGTTGGTTGAAGACTCTGACTTACTTGCACAATTCTTCTTTTTGAAGGATCTTGAAGGCTCCCAACTATTCACCGCTGAGTGTAGCTAATGAGGTGTCACAGCCTGTTGCATCATGAAAAAAGTGATAGCAATCTTTTAATGACGCTAATGTATCTTTAAATTTAATAATTTCGTAGCATTTCCTTTAGTTCTGCCATTTTAAGTCCAATAATCTGAATGGTGCTTTCTGCAGTAATAATGGTATTACTAATTATAGATATCATGTTGCATTAAGTTACAAACATAATAATAGATGTCGAGATCTGCCATGATACTTGCATTAGAACGAATGGAATCAGTTTGCATGCAGTACAATCGATGAGAGCGGGCGGATTGAAATGGGAAAAGTACGGCAGCACATATTGTCCTTACGACTTGTCAATTCGAAATATTCGAGTTTAAACCCAGTGACGTGTGGAACCTTTAGCTGAAAAAGAATGAATATCACGGTGAGATCATAAGGTATATTAAAGAGAAAGCTCGTTAAAATGATGGACAAGATGATGGGTCACTTGCGATAGGATAAGCATGCTCGAGCTTGTGTAGCTTTTTGTAATATGCATCTGCAACACCAGAAATCACCTTAAAAAGAGAACATTAGCACAGATGTCATTTGACTTCGTTCTAATAGTATTCTACAATATCTGAAAACTGATATTAATAAGACACTAAATCGATTTCTAAGTGATGCGGTGATTAGAAAAATAATTTCGAGGATGGACGGGGAATCTTCAATTTTTAAATAGTGGTTTAAGGTGCAACAGGCGTGCCAATATTTCGAGTGTCCTATTTGATGTTTCCGGGAAGGCTAAACGTCTTATGCATCTTATGTCCTTCTTACAATGCTATGAAAATTAAAGATCAGCTGTGTTATGTATTCCTTAATTCGTATTGGCTTAGAGCTAGTAAAGAAATTCAACAATGAATCGGAGGCCGCAGTATGTTCTGTTCTGTACCTAGGTCTTAAAAGGGAAGCAGTAGTGCTTTTAGACCTCCTTAACTCACCTTATACAATGGCGTACCATTTAAAAAACACTGGATTTACTTCTCTCTTTTATAAGACGAGGGTACCAAAGTCATATAGTTTTGGGAAAGTACAGCGGTTTGTTTTATGTGGGCCCCTGGGAGTGACAAGATTTTGTGATACCAAATGTAAAAAACATAAGTATAAGTTTATCACGGTAATCAAGCAACTGCCATACTTCCCGTTTATATACAAATACAATATTATTTGAGAGAGCTTCCTGCTGAAGAAATCTACTTAGCAGTCTAAACGCTCTCACCTTGTTCTTGATCGTTAGCATGATAGAAACTGTTTAATACAAAGAATTGTGATTTTACGGGTATATTATTTAAAGAAATTCTCCTGTGTGTTAACACTCGAGGCTATCAAATATGCATTTAGTTAGCGTCCTTGCTACTCACTAGGGCTGTTATAGAGTGTTGTGTGGGATTCACTAGGTTCCGGCCTATCATTAATAATATTTTCACGATTGCATAATGAAAAAACTTGCTTTGGAACTTGCTCCGAAGCAACCTTAGTTTGGGTCTGAGACCGGTGATCTCATCGATGAGACAAATAAAGAATCGATTTTAAAAATTTTTAACATCTTCTCTTACACGGTTAGGTGGAAAATATTTACGGTATAGTCAGTCCTGTGTTCGCTACCTACTTAGTAACACTCGTCATCACAAAGGAAGGAAACTGTGGGCTAATGAAATAATCTTTTCATATAAGATCACTGTACGATTTGATTAATAACTAAGTGCCACACATTTTATAAAGAAGAAAAATTCTACTCTTCTGCACACAGTTAATAACTGCAATAAAATTGAACTAACCACATTCGTTATGGCATTAGATCAGCCATTATTCTGGAAAGATGTTCAAATCGTACCTCAGCTGAAAAAAATTCTGAACGGTCCAGAGTTGTACCTGCTTTAGGAGGTATGCACTTAAGTAATTTCTAGGCTCGATTGATTACACTATGCCAGGAAATGGTATAGAAGAAAGTTGGTGTATCCTGCACACTATGACAACTTTAGTGAAAATGCTGAATGGCCATGCCAGCTCAAGATCGTTGAGCACTTTCTTCTAGACTTGGTTCGGCGACCTCTACATGTGATTATGAAGACGTTTACAACCGTCGGAGGAGATGAGAAAATCTAGGATCTGCAATCTTATTAAACAACGTCTAAATGACAAAATCAATCTGCAACATTTATAAGAAAATGAAAATGAATGACAAAACCCATATTAGGAAATCACAAAGTTAGGACGGTTGAATTTTCCCAACCGTTAACTTTGGCTGAGTATATAGAGAAGGTCATAATCGTATTGCAACCCAAAAGGACTAGATTGAACAGTGAACTAGAACCATCATTTAAAAGCAATTGAATTAATGCTTCCGTTTTCTCACGCAGCTGGTCACCTTTTCTATGAAAAATATGCACATTAATAATCTCAACTGATGGAAGCTTAGGAGGCAACTACGGTATCAGAGGATTACAAGATATTAACAACTCAAGAAACATTCACAATTCGTAGAAACGAGGCCTTCTTGAGCGAAGTTCCAAGTGATATGAATATCGAACAGTGCTTAATTAAAAGCACGAAATATTCTCGGGATTAACTTAACGTCAGACACAACGTCAGGAAAATTCATCCTTGATTCCCAAACAGTGTTACGATTACACATGTTCTACAGGACTTTTGTGGGCATCAGTTTATCATCAGAGCGACACGTTGAGCTAATGCAACCTTCCTTGTGTGAAAATTTCTCAATGCGCAAAAATGTCAATTCGACTGTGTTGAATATTGCAAAGTGTCTCTTGTGTTGGTGTTTTAAAACCCACACGTAGAAGGAAGAGTCCTTCAACACGCAATGGTGTGGACTAAAAATGGCAACTCAAAACTGCGTTAGGTACGTTTATAAATTATGTTAAACTCTATTTCCACTAATAATTTTATGGATATAAATTACAATTAGACATGGAAAGTGCCGAAAGAGACAAAAGAGCTTTCGGGAAATATCTGCAACGATCGAATTTAATTATGCCATTGAAGTCACGATAATTCAATCACAGTTTTTCAGAAACTTAGAGATCAATACTAGACAGCTTCAAATGATGCAAACAGTTTTCAAAGGAGCAAAGGTAGTTGTATATGGACAGATAATATGGAAGAAACTACGAACGGGAAATCTGTAGCTGTTGAAGGGTCTGATTCAGATCTTCTAAGAATCTCACTAAAAGTCTTCATGAGCCGTTGCTGATTCTTTTAAGGCCACATACAAGAAGAACTGAAAGGAAATGCTACCAAAGTATTAAATTTAAAGAAACTTTGGCGTCATTAACGGTTTGCTTTCACTTTTTTCCTGATGCAACAGGCTGTGACACCACCTCAACTATACTCAGCAGTGAATAGTTAGCAGCCTTCAAGATCCTTCAAAAAGTAAAAGAATTGTGCAAGTTAGTCAGAGTATTGAAGTTACCGAATGTGAATCCTGGCAAAGTTGTAAGACATTTCTTATTCACCTGTAAGGAGAAGGAAATATGTCCTCCCTGCTGTAAGCCATATCAGATATGACAAGGAAGTAGTTACAAAGATTCAATATGGACACTTTTCCCATTACTAACACAGCAGCTGTGCAACATTCAATTTGGAAGTACCTCCAACTCCAGGAGGGAAACGGTCTAATCATGAACCCAATCTAAAGAAGTTGGTGTGTCGACTCACACAGCTACAATCAGCTCCAGCCAGAATATCTTACTTACCTGTAGGTATTAAGCGACTTCTAGATAGGATTGTGACCGAGCAACATGTTAGTGAAAAGAACCGATATGAAGTATTCAAGGTTTTGTGTATTCTGCCAAGGGAGATCATGTACAAATCGCAGATCGGAAGACAATCTGATATAGATGATAACATACAAAAGATGTAAAAAACCAATATGTCATTTTCAACGGTTTAATTGTTTATCCAATCAGTTTTGTGATATTGTCCCCCCTTATAGACCTAACAAAATGGACATGAAGACGATCTTGATGAAACTTCTAATGAGGGTGGAAGGACAAGGTATCAAAAATGAAGTTTGTTTATTGTTCTCTTTACATATTTTAGAATCCTTTTACACGATCTGCTTTGGTACCCGAAGAGAAAACGAAACCGTAGCAGGACACATTTAAGGTAACGACCAAAATGCAATTCATTTCGATAACACATTCGCGTGCTACAGTATCATTCAATTGTACGTTTAAAACTATGTTTATTATTTGATTGTTTATATGTAAAGATGTTTAACAGGAGATCATTGACTCCAGGGATTCTGCCATCTCCAAAAATACATAAAATTATGTAACTGCCGTTTAGTTTTCGACTCTTCTAAAGCAAAGTAAAGTTTAACACTCTTAATAAAGAACGAAGTTTTGTTTTTCCGTACATGGAGAGACTCCATGTACATTTTTATCTAAGACGATGTCGTAAGAAAGGAAGCTCTACTACACGTCGAACACAATTGGTTTCAAATTATTGTTCTAGGTTTTATACGACATAAGTATAATCAATGCTTACTGCTCAGTACCTTGTTCCTTTGCGAATGTACCAAGCTACTTTTCAGTCAGAAGCCCCCGAAGCTTAACAATTTTCTGTTACAGTTATGGTTGTAAGCTTGTAAAGAATTCATATGCAGGTTATTGGCCTGAATATCTAGTAAGTGATCATTGGGTAAATAGGGGCGTGATTACCTTGTAGAACCAGGCCCGCTTCTCTTACCCTGTGAGACAAGTCCGGCCGATGAATTACTAAACCTAGCGGTGTAAAGCACTGATTCGCGATACAAAGAAGTAATACAGGCTTGGTAGAACAGGTGTAGAACGGAGACATCAACAAAATTATCAGGTGACACATTTTTTTTTTTTTGTAATTAGGTTACATTGGGAGATTTTCAGTCAAGTACTCCTGAAGGATATAAAACTTCCTAGGCTCACTTCCCACATCTTGGGCCACAACCCCTGAATTTCCCCCTTGGGAATAGTGTTCGAGAACATGCTCGTTTCGGTGGCCAAAGTAAGTAATAGAGACTACGATAAACTTTCGATTAACTTGAACGTTAAACTTGCGTCTATAAAAAATTTCGAGGCATTTCTTGAAACCTTGCCTCACTTCATCATGATGCTATATTGATGCTACGTATCTATCACACTAATCTTCAAGCTATAGAACCTTAAAGTGTTTCTGACTCGCACGGTCATCTTGCACTACAGACCGATTTCTCGATCTTTTAAACTTTTTCTCCCCGGTGAGTAAAGTTCTGGTAAGTTTCCTTTCTGTAGCAGATTAGTGCACCATCCGTATAAGCGTTTTGACACCTTTCATATCTGAGACGGAATGATCAACAAGAAGAATTTCTGTATCTTATTTAATAAATTCAACACTACCTCATCTCGCTGAAGTGAACAGAGCTTGAGTGTCCTGTCCATCCGAGTACAACCGACAAGAGCGGGCGGGTTGAAATGAGAAAAGTATGGGAAAAGTTAACGTTAAATCTATGTTTTTACCTATATTTGTATAGATTTTGATATTTCTGAATTTGCCCACCCAACCAAAAATCTAGCATAAATTCCAAAATATGGTACCACTAATGATAGTGCTTAGTTCGTTTAAGTGCACTAACGATGTACCAACGATTGCCGTTAATTCTATGTATCTATCTCTATTAGATATAATTTGATATTACTGAAATTGCCCACCCCACCGAAAATGTAGAATAAATTACTAAATAGTATCGCTAACGATAGTGCTTAATATGTTTAAGTGTACTAAAAAGCACTAACGATTGCCGTTAGCTATGTTTCTACCTCTATTTGAATAGAATTTGATATTTCTGAAGTTGCCCACCACCAAAAATCTTCAATAAATCCGAAAATATGGTAGCACTAACGTTAGTGCTTAGTGTGTTTAAGAGCACTAACAATGCACTAACGATTGCCGCTAACCTCGTTTTTTTACCTCTATTTGTATACAATTTGATATCTCAGAAATTGGCCTCCACCTTAAATCCTGAATAAATCATGATATGTGATAGCACTAACGTTAGTGCTTAATGTGTTTAAGTGCACTAACGATGCATTAAGTTTTGTGAAAATCTGTCTGCATAAAGATGAAGTTGGCCCACTCACCTAAAATCTTCAATATCTCGTAAACGATGAAAGCACTAACGTTAGTTCTGAGTAAACTAACGTGTACTAACATGCCACTAACGATGCGCAATGTTTGGTGTAATTTGGGAGAGGTGGGGGAGCCAACTTCAGGCACGTAAAGATGTCTCTTGACTTTATTGAAATAGCATTTTACTAATACTCTACTCTTCTGCATACAGTAAATGTGTGCAAGAAAAGTAACCAAAGCACATGCGTTATGACATTAGATCAGCCATTATACTGGAAGGGTCTTTAAATCGTACCTACAACTCAAGAAATTTCTGAACGGTCCAAAGTTGTACCGCCTTTGGAAGGTTTCAATTTAAGTAATTTCTAGGCACGATAGGATACATTATGTCAGGAAACGGTGTAGAAGACCTTTTGGGTATCCTGTACACTATGGCAACCTTAGTGAAACTGTTCAATAGCCATGCCTACTCAAGATCAATGAGAACTAACTTCTAGAGTTTGCTCCGGGACCTCTACATGTTGTTATGAAGACATTTACAACCCTCGGAGGAGATGACAAAATCTAGGATCTGCGATTTTATTTGACAACGTCGGGATGACGAAATCAATATACAACATCTACAAGATAATGAAACTGCAAGACAGAAAACATCTAAGGAGAGCTCAAAATTAAGACGGTGACATTTTCCGAAACGTTAACTTTGGCTGCAGTATATAGAGAAAGTCATAATCGTATTGCCATTCATCCAAAGGGACTAGATTGAATAGGGGACTTGAAACTTCATTTGTATTCAATTAAATTAATGCTTCCGTTTTCTCACGCAGCTGGTCATTTTTCTATGCAAAATTTGCACATTAATAATCTCAACTGATGGAAGCTTAGGAGGCAACTACGGTATCAGAGGATTAGAAGATATTGACAACTCAAGGAACATTCACAATTCGAAGAAAAAGAAGCCTTCTTGAGCGAAGTTCCAAGTGATATGATTATCGAACAGTGCTTAACGAAGGCCACAATTTTTTCTGGATGATTAACTCAACGTCAGAAAGATCGTTAGCAAGATTAATCCTTCTTTCCCAAATAGTGTTACGACAAAAGAAGTTTTTTGAAGGAAACAGTTTATCATCTGAGCGGCACGTTGAGCTAATGCCAGCTTCCTTGTGTGAAAATATCTCAACGCGAAAGAATGGCAATTCGAATGCGGTAAATATTCCAGTCTCACTCTTTTGTTGGATTTTAAAACCTACACGTAGAAGGAAGAGTCTTACTACACGCAACGGTGTGGACTAAAAATGGAATCTCAAATGTGCATTATCTACGCATATAAATTATGTTAAGCGCTATTTTCACCTTATATTTTATGGATATAAATTACAATTATACACGGAAAGTACTAAAAGACAAAAAGGAGCTTTCGGGAAATATCTGCAACGATCCAACTTAAATCTGGCATTGAACACAGTTGATGAGAAGACATTGAATCACAGTTGTTGAGAAACCTGGAGATCAAAACTACAGGGCTTCAAATGATGCAAGCAGATTTCGAAGGAGAAAGGGTAGCTGTATATGGACAAGAATAATGGAAGAAACTACAAACACGAAATCTGTAGCTTTTGATGGGTCTGATTCAGATCTCCTAAGAATCTTACTGGAAGACTTCATGAGCAGTTGATGATACTTTTAAGGGCACATACAAGTTGAATTAAAAAGAAGTGCTACCAAATTAATAATTTAAAAAAATTTACCGTCATTAAAAGATTGCTTTTACTTTTTCATGATGCCACAAGCTATGACACGACCTCAGCTATACTCAGTAGTGAATAGTTGGCTTCCTTCAAGTCCCTTCAAAAAGAAGAAAAATTGCGCAAATTAGTCAGTCTTCAACCAACAAAAACTAAACCCTGACAAAATGGTCAATATTATACATTTCTTATTCGTCTGTATTTAGAAGTAAACATGTACTCCCTGGTATAATCAATATCAGGTATAACAAGGGAGTAGTTACAAAGCTTCAATATTGCCACTTTTCCACCTACTAACACGCAAGTGTGCACCATTGAATTTGGAAGTACCTCCATCTCCAGCAGTAAATGGTGTAATCCTGAACCCAATCGAAAGAGGTAGGTGTGTGGTCCCTGCCCTTTAACCTTATTCACGTGTAGATAAAAAGTGACTGCAAGATAGGATTGTGAACGTGCCACATAGTGTAAACGAGCCGATATGAAGTATTCAAGGTTTTGTGCATTCTGCCAATGGAGTTCATGTAGAAATGGCATATCTGAAGACAATCTGATATAGATGATAACGAACAACATCTGTAAAAAACCAATATGTCATTCTCAGTCATTCTCAACGGCTTATTTGTTGATCCAATCAGTTATGATTATTATTTTGTGATATCGTCTTCGCATTATAGACCTAACAAAATGGACATGAAGACGATCTTGATGAAACTTTAAATTAAGGTGTAAGGAAAAGGATAAACATGAAGGTGGTTTATTGTTCTGCTTACATATTTTGGAATCCTTTAACAGAAACTGCTTTGGCACCCGAAGAGGAAACGAAACCGTAGCAGGTCACACACAAGTCAACGAGCAAAAATCAATTCATTTAGATATCACTTTAGAGCTCTAAGGTAACATTCAATTGTACATTTATAAAAATTTCTATTGTTTGATTGTTTATATGTTAAGATGTTCAACAGCAAATAATTGACTCCGAGGATTCTGCGTTCAGCAAGGACACAGAAAATTGTGTAACTGCCGTTTAGTTTTCGACTCTCCTAAAAAGAAGTTTAACACTCTTAATAAAGAACGATGTTCCGACATGCGATACATGCAAAGACTCCATGTACACTCTTTTCCAAGAGGGGTCGTATGGATGAAACCTCTAAAGCACGTCGATCCCACATGGTTTCAACTTATTTCCCTAGGTTTTATACGCTATAAAAAATATCAATGCTTACTACTCAGCACCTTGATCCTTTCCGACAGTACCAAGCTGCTTTTTAGATAGAAGGCCACGAACCTTAACAATATTGCGTAACAGTTATTTTACACTTATGGTCGTAAGCTTGTAAAGGATTCACATGGAGGTTATTGGCCGGAAAAAAAAAACAGTTGATCCTTAGGTAATTATGTACGTGATTACCTTGTAGAACCAGACCCGCTTCTCTTGGTGTGTGAGACAAATCCGGCCTATGTATTTATAAAGCTACTGAACTGATAAACTGATGAGAACAAAAGTCTTGTAGAACTTTTGTTATCGTAGCAGTATTTGGGAATGAAGGATTAATTTTGCTAACGTTGTGTGTGACGTTGAGTTAATCACCGAGAAAATTTCTTGCCCTTAATTAAGCATTGTTCGATAATCCTATCACTTTGAACTTCGCTCAAGAAGGCCTCTATTCCTGCGAATTGTGAATGTTCCTTGAGTTTTTAAAATCTGCTACTCTGATGCCGTATTTGCCTTCAGGGCTTCCATCTGTTGAATATAGTGATGTGCAAATTTTCCATAGAAAAGATGACCAGCTGCGTGAGAAAACGGGAAGCTTTATATAATTCCCTTCAAATGAAGGTTTTAGTTACCCCTGTTCTATCTAGTCCTTTTGGATAAATTGTAATACGGTTATGACCTTCTCTATGTACTGCAGCCAAAGTTAACGGTTCGGAAAATGTCACCGTATTAATTTTGAGATTCACTAAAATTGTTTTTGTCATGCAGTTTCATTTTCTTGTAAATGTTGCATATTGATTTCGTCATCCAGACGTTGTTTAATAAGATCCCGGATTCTAGATTTTGTCATCTCCTCCGAGGGTTGTAAATGTCTTCATAACCACATGTAGAGCTCCCCGAGCAAAGTCTAGAAGTGAGTTCTCAATGATCTTGAGTAGGCATGGTCATTCTGCATTTTCGCTAAAGTTGTCATAGTGTTCAGGATACACCAAAGTTCTTCTATACCATTTCCTGACATAATGTATCCAATCGTGCCGAGAAATTACTTAACTGCAAACCTCCTAAAGGGGGTAATTTTTGGACCGATTAGAAATTTCTTCAGCTAAGGTACGATTTGAACACCTTTCAAGTATAATGGCTGATCTAATGTCATCACTCATGTGCTTTTTTCACTTTTCTTGCAGTTGTTTACTGTATGCAGAAGTGTAGTATATATAGTATTAGTACTTAATGTTGAAATATTGAAGAAATACAGAGGGACTACATAGTTTATATCAAAAGGAAAGATGTGTATCTCACCATTACACAATCGTTGTGGCGAATCTTTCACAAGATGAATAGCTATCCAAAGTTTGTTTGTGAATAAAAAATCGAGACGCGATACGCTTGAAGACTTGATTAAATCTTCCGAGTAAGACAGCATTGACACATCAAGAACCTGAGTGTATAGCATCAGAGGGGAAGAAGATGTCAGAATGACGAAATATGATACGACATTCTTATCAACACTATTCTACCGTGATATCATTCTAGAACTTGGATATGGAGAATTTTCACCAATAGATTTCTGAAATTAATGACTTTTTCTGCTCTGTGAAATGTGTCTCACTTAGTTACTAATCAAAGCATACTGTGAGTTTATATCAAAAGCTTATTTGATCAGCCGAAAGTTTCCTTGCTTTCTGATGACCAGTGTTACTAAGTTGATAGCAATCACAGGACTGACTATACCGTAAATATTTTCCACCTGAGCGTGTGAGAGAAGATCTCAAAAAACTTAAAATCGATTCTTTATTTGAGTCATCGATGAGATCACCGGTCTCAGACCCACAGTAAGGCTGCTTTAGAGGTAGAATATAATTGGTTCCATAGCAAGTTTTAAAACATACAATCGGAAAATATTATTAACGATAGACCGGAACCTAGTTAATTTTACACAACTCTGTATGTAAGCCCTAGTAAGCAACAAGGACGCTAATTAAATGCATATTTGATAGCATTGAGTGTTAACACACAGGAGACATTCTTTAAATAATATATCCGTAAAAACACAATTCTTTGGATTAAACAGTTACTATCAGACTAACAATCAAGAACAAAGTGAGAGCGTTATGCGTGCTAGGTAGATTTCATCAGCAGGAAGCACTCTACAATAGTATTGTAGTTGCATATAAACGGGAAGTATAGCAATTCCTTATTATCATTGATAAATTAATACTATTTTTTTTTACATTTGGTATCCCAACTTTTTCAAACCGAAGGGCCCATCTAAAACCAACAGCTAATCGTTCCCAAAGCTATATGACTGTGATACCCTCGTTTTATTAAAGCGACAAGTAAATCCACGTTTTTTTTAAATGGTACGCCATGTTATAATGTGAGTTAAGTAGCTCTAAAAGCAATACTGCTTCGTTTTAAGGACCTGGGTAAACAACGAAAGATACTGCGGCCTCCGATTCATCGTTGAATTTCTTTTCTACCTATAAGCCAATACGAATTAAAAAATACATGCTGATGTCCACTGCTACTTCTAAATTTCACAGCATTGTAAGAAGAACATAAGTCGGCATAAGCTGTTTAGCCTTACTGGACAGATTGAAATGGACCCCTCGAATTATTGGCGCCTCTGTTGTACTGTGACCCACTAACTAAAAATCTAACATCCCCGTCCATCCCCAAAATTATTTCTTTAATAACCGGATCACTTAGAGATCGATTTAATATCTTATAAATATCTTTTTTCAGAAATTGTAGAATACTGTTACAATTAAGTCAAGTAACATCTCTGCTAATGTTCTCATTTTAAGGCGATTTCTGTCGTTGTGGATGCATATTACAAAAAGCTTTACAAGTTGGGGGATGCCTTTCCTATCGCAAGTGACCTATCAACTTGTTCATCATTTTAACGCGCTTTCTCTCTACTATAATTTATGAGCTCACCGTGATATTAATTCTTTCTCAGCTAAAGACTTCTTGTTCCGCAGGTCACTGGGTTTAAACACGAATATTTCTAATTTGCATGTCCTAAGGACAATATGAGCTGCCGTACCTTTCCCATTTTAACCCTCCCGCTCTCGTCGGTTGTACTGCATGCAAACAGATTTCACACGTTTTAATGCAAGTATCATGTCGGATCTCGACATTTACTTTTATTATGTTATTATCTAAATGTATCCTGATATCTACAATTAGTAACACCATTATTTATTTATTTATTAATTTATTTATTGTACAAATTCCCAGATACAGCATAACTTTGCCATTTTACACAGGGACATGCTAACAGAGAAAGAAAAAAAACAAGACAACAATAACAACGACATAAAAAAAGAATGTAAAAGTAAAACTATTCCGTCAAAGCTCGTTAAATTGCTCTTTCAAACACTGGGTAGCTCGAAAAAATGTCCACATCATGTTGTTACTTGATTATAACAGTTTGGTATTCTAAAAAAAAAGAGACCTCTGTAAAACAGCCAACCTTGGACGCGCAAGATGGAATAGGTGATGTGGGATGATTGGTGGGTGGTGGGTGAGGTGTGATTCCGGGTGATGTTTGGATATTCCATACATGCAAAGACTCCATGTAGATTTTTATCCAACACCGGGTCGTAATATTGATAGCTCTACTACACGCCCATCGCAGTTAATTTCGACTTATTGCCCTAGGTTTTATACGACATAAGGATGATCAATGTTTACTGCTTAGCACCTCTTTCCTTTGCGACTGTACCAAGCTACTTTTCAGACAGAAGCCCACGAAGCTTCAGAATTTTCTGTAACAGTTATAGTAGACTTGTAAAGGATTCACATGCAGGTTATTGGCCTCCTAGCCTGTGAGAGAAGTCCGGCCGATGAATTACTTTAGCTAGCGGTGTAAAGCACTGATTCGCGATACAAACAAGTTATACAGGACTGGTGGAACAGGTGTAGAACAGAGATATCAACAAAATTATCAGGTGACAAAATTTTTTTACACTTAGGTTACATTGGGAGATTTTCAGTCAAGTACACCTGAATGATATAAAACTTCCTAAACTCACTTCCCACATCACGGGCCACCAGACCTGAATTTCCCTCCCTGGGAATAGTGTTCGAGAACATGCTCGACTCGGTAGCCAAAGACAGTAATAGAGACTGCGATGAACTTACGATTAGCCTGAAAGTTAAACTTGCGTATATAAAAAATTTCGAGGCGTCTTTTGCAACCTTGACTCTCTGATCAAAATCGTATATTGATAACGCTACGTATATCTTACACTAATGTTTAGGCTATAGACCCTTAAAGTCTTTCTGGCTCGCTCGGTTCATCTTGCATCACAGAGTGCCTTATAGAACAGTCTTATCAAGCTTATTGGAGGATTTAAATTTCTCTATATTCTCAACGTTTTCTCACCGGTAAGTAAATTCTGATAAGCTTCTGCTCTGTAGCAGACTAGTGCACAAACACTATTAGCTTTTCGACACCTTTCTTATCTGATACGGAATGATCAACTAGAAGAATTCCTGTAATGTTCTTTATTAAATTCATCACTAGCTCATCTCGCTGACGTGAATAGAGCTTGCGTGTCCTCGCACCTGCATATAGCGGAATATCGCAAAAAAGTGCGTAGAGCCGTTAACATTGGCAAGAAAGTCGTAATAGGCCGATATGTGCCTAGATCTATATTTCAGACTGTTTTCAGAAAACAGTATTACTAAGATACCGAAACGTTCAGATAACATTTTATTAAGAGGAGATGCAGAGATATTTGTTCTTGTCTTATCATAACGAATGCAATTAGTTAGCATGCACAACAACCAACCATTCATAGTAATATTTGATAAGAAGCGTAAAGAGATTATGTTTTTCATTTGAGAGCCACATGCATTAATAGACTAAAATCTACTGAATTATGACCTTCACATGGCAGAAGAATTAAGATTTATCTACAAGGCTGCCGACTGAGGCATTCTGCAGAAATAATGGTTATACTAATTAAAGATATCCCGATGCATTAAGTTAGAAAGTTAATATCAGTAGATGTCGAGATCCGACATGGTACTTGCATTAGAACGAGTGGAATCAGTTTGCATGCAGTACAACCGACGAAAGAGGGTGGGTTGAAATGGGAAAAGTTCGGCAGCACATATTGTCCTTAGGACTTACCAATTTGAATTATTCGAGTTTAAAACCAGTGACGTGCGGAACAAGAAGTCTTTAGCTGAGAAGGACTGAATATCACGGTGAGCTCATTAGGTATAGTAAAGAGAAAATGCGTTAAAATGATGGACAAGTAGAAGGGTCACTTGCGATAGGGCAGGCATCACCGAGCTTGTGAAGGTTATTGTAATATGCATCTGCAACAGCAGAAATCACCTGAGAATGAGAACATTAGCAGAGATGTCACGTGACTTCATTCTAATAGTATTCTACAATGTATGAAAAAAGATAATAATAAGAGATTAAATCGATTTCTAAGTAATGCGGAGATTAAAGAAATAATTTAGAAGATGGACGGTGATGTTTGGTTATTGATTAGGGGTTTAGGGTGTAACAGGTGTGCCAATAATTCAAGGGTTTTATTTTGAGGTGTCCGGTAAGGCTAAAGGGCTTATGGCGGCTTATGCCTCTCTAAAAATGTTTTGAAATTTAGAAATCAGCAGTGGACGTCGCCATCTATTCTTTAATTCCCATGGCTTACAGCAAGTAAAAATATTCAACATTGATTCGCAAACCGCAGTATCTTGTGTTGTATACTTAGGTCTTAAAAAAGAAGCAGTGGTAGTTTTAGAGCTACTTACCTCACATTATACAATGACGTACTTTTTTAAAAACTGTTGATTTACTCTCCGTTTAATAAGACGAGAATATCACAGTCATATGATTTTGGGAACGTACAGTGGTTTGTTTAAGGTGGGCCCTTGGGATTGAAAAATGTTGTGATACCAAATGTGAAAAACATACGTACGGTATTAATTTATTAATGATAATCAAGTAATTGCTATACTTCATGTTATATGCAACTACAATACTATTCTAGAGTGCTTCATGCTGATGAAATCTACTTAGCACGCATAACGCTCTCACTTTGTTCTTGATTGTTAGCCTGATAGCAACTGTTTAATCCAAAGAATTGTGTTTTTACTGATATATTATTTAAAGAAAGTCACTTGTGTGTTAACACTCGAGGTTATCAAGTGTGCATTTAATTAGCGTCCTTGCTGCTCACTAAGGTGTACATACACAGTTGTGTAGGAATCACTAGATTCCGGTCTATCACTAAAAATATTTTCACGATTATATAATGAAAAAACTTGTTACGGAACCCATTACTTTCTAACCTCCGAAGCAGCGTTACTTTAGGTCTGAGACCGGTGATGTGATCCTTGAGACAAAAAAAATCGATTTTAGGTTCTTTTGAGATTTTCCCTTAGACGGTTAGGTGGAAAATATTTACGGTATAGTCAGTCCTGTGTTCGCTACAAATTATTATCACTGGTCATCACAAAGAAACCAAAGTGTGGGGTAATGATATAATCTTTCTATATGATATTAATGATAAAGGATATTAATGTTTTTATTAATGATTTGGTATCCCAACAATTTTCAATCCCAAGGGCCCACATAAAAGAAACCGCTGTTCGTTCCCATGGCTATACGTCTGTGATGCCCTCGTCTTATTAAACGGAGAAGTAAATCCACGGTTTTTTAAATTATACGCCATTGTATAATGTGAGTTAAGGAGATCTAAAAGCACCACTGCTTCGATTTTAAGACCTAGGTACACAACACAAAATCCTACGGCTTCGGATTCATTGTTGAATTCCTTTACTAGCTGTAAGCCAATAGGAATTAAGTAATAGAAGCCGATGTCCACTGCTGACTTCAAAATTTGACAGCATTGTAAGAAAAAAATGAGGCGGCATAACCCGTTTAGTCTTACCGGACATCTCGAAGTGGAACCCTCTAATTATTGGTGCACCTGTTGCATTCTAAACCACTAATTAAAAATCGAACATCCCCGTCCATCTTCAAAATTATTTCTTTAATCACCGCAACAAATGCAGATCGATTTGATCTCTAATTAATATCTTTTTTCAAACATTGTAGAACACTTTTACAATGAACTCAAGTGACATCTGTGCTAATGTTCTCATTTTAAGGGGATTTCTGACGTAGTGGATGCATATTACAAAATGGTTCACAACCTCGGAGTTGCTAGTCCTATCGCAAGTGATCCATCAACTTGTCCATCATTTTAACACGCTTTCTCTTTACTATACCTTATGAGCTCACCGTGATATTCATTCTTTGTCAGCTAAAGGTTTTTTGTTCCGCACGTCATAGTGCTTAAACTCTAATATTTCGAATTGGCAAGTCCTAAGAGCAATATGAGCTGCCGTACTTTTCCCATTTAAACCCATCCGCTTTCGTCGGTTGTACTGTATGCGAACCGTTTCCACTCGTTCTAATGCAAGAATCGTGACGGCTCTCGACACCTACTTTTATAGTTTTTTTACCTAAATGCGTCGTGATATTTACAATTAGTAATACCATTGTTTCTGCAGAAAGCCACAGTCGGCAACCTTGTAGATAAACCTTAAATATTTTGCCATATGAAAGTAATTTTTCAACAAATTTCAATGTATTACAGCGTGTAAGTTGCCACTGAAAAATCCTAATCTCACTAAGCTTCTTATCAAACATTAATATGTGTGGTTGGTTATAATGCATGGTAACTGCTTGCATTCGTTTTGATAAGAGAACAACACGTATCTCGAAATCTCCTCTCTATAAAATATCTGAATCTTTCTGTAACTTGGTAATGCAATGTTCTCTGAAAAAAGTCTGAAGTTAAGATCTAAGCACATATCTGTGTTTTTCGACTTTCTTCTTGCCAATGTTAACGGCTCTTAGCTGGACTGCGGAAGGAATGTACTCTAGGCAAATGCCATGATATTAAAACTATATACAGCTATCATCTATGCAGAATTCTACAGACGATCTGATCTAGTGCTTCTATTTTTGTAAAGGAATTTACTTGATGATCTAGGATGGCTCTGGCCAACGGCCATGGTTATGCTCGCATACATACCAGGCCAAAAAAACAGTCAGGTTGAGTGTTACCTGTGACCTGACTACAAAAAAAAAAAAAATCCGTCAATTAATAATTTTGATGATGTCTGTGTTCTACACCTGTTCTACCAGTCCTGTATCACTCTTCTCTATCGCGAATCACTGCTTTAAACCACTAGCTTTATAAATTCATCGTCCGGACTTGTTTAACATGCCAAGAGAAACGAGCCTGTGTTTACAAAGTAATCACGTACCTAATTATCTAAAAAATCTCCTATTAGAGTTTCAGGCCAATAATCTGCCTGTGAATCCTAATAAGCTTACGACCATAAGTGTAATATAACTGTTACAGAAAATTGTTAAGCTTTCTAGGCCTTCTGTGTGAAAAGCAGCTTGGAACAGTCACAAATGAACAAGGTGCTGAGCAGTAAGGATTGATTATACTTATGTCGTATAAAACCTAGGGTAATAAGTTGAAACCAACTGTTATCGACGTGTAGTAGAGCTCACATTCTTACGCCCTCTCTTGGATAAAAATGTACATGGAGTCTTTGCATGTATGGAATAACCAAACATCGTTCTTTATTAAGAGTGTTAAACTTTACTTCCTTGTAGGAAAGTCGAAAACTAAACGGCAGTTACACAATTTTAAGTGTCCTTGCAGATGGCAGAATCCTGGGATTCAATCATCTGCTGTTTAAAGTCTTAACATGTAAACAATCAAACAATAAAGAATTGTTATAAACGTACAATTGAATGATACTTTAGTACGCAAATGTGATATCTAAATGAATTGGTTATTTTTTGTTAACTTAAATGTGTCCTGCTACGGTTTCGTTTTCTCTTCGGGTACCAAAGCAGCTCGTGTTAAGGATTCCAAAATATGTAAACAGAAAAATACACTACCAGCATGTTTTACAGCTTTTCCTTACACCTTCATTTAAAGTTTCAGCAAGATCGTCTTCTGTCCGTTTTTTTTAAGTCTATAACGCGGGGACGACATCACAAAATAATAATCATAATTGATTGGATCAACAATTAATCCGTTGTCAATGACATATTGGTTTTTTACAGCTGTTTTTCGTTATCATTTATATCATCTTCTTATCTCCCATTTCTACATGAATTTCCTTGGCAGAATGCATAAAACCTTAAATACTTCATATCGGCTCTTCTTCACGAACATGTGGCTCGTTCACAATCCTATCTTACAGTAACTTTTTATCTACAGGTAAGTAAGATTATCCGGCTGGAGCTGATGATAGGTGTGTGGGTCCACAGACCAACATCTTTTGATTGGGTTTAGGCTTAGACCATTTCGCACCTGAAGTTGAAGGTACTTCCGAATTGAATGAAGCACACCTACTGTGTTAGTAATGGGAAAAGTGGGTATATTGAAGCTTTGTAACTACTTCCTTGTTATATCTGATATGGCTTATACCAAGCAGACATTTTTCCGTCACCATACAGGTGAATAAGGAAGTGTCTATCCTAACCACTTTGTCAGGATTGACATTTAATTGATTGAAGACTGTAACTAACTTGCACAATTCTTTTTCTTTTTGAAGGAACTTGAAGGCTGCCAACTATTCATTGCTGAGTATAGCTGAGATCGTGTCACAGCCTGTTGCATCATGAAAAAGTGAAAGCAATCTTATACTGACGCTAAAGTTTCAATAAATTTAATAATTTCGTAGAATACCCTATCAGTTCTGCTTGTATGTGGCTATAAGGGAATCAGCAACTGCTCATGAATTCTTCTACCAAGATTCTTAAAAGTTTTGAATCACACCCATCAACAGCTACAGATTTCCCGTTTCTAGTTTCGTCTATTACTGTTCTTCATATACCCCTGCCTTTGCTCCTTCGAAAACTGTTTGCAACATTGGATGCCGTCTAGTATTGATCTCCAAATATCTCAAGAACTGTGATTGAATTGTCGTGGCTTCAATGGAAAAATTAAATACGATCGTAATTTAATTTATATCCATAATTGTAATTTATATTCATTAAAATATAAGGTGAAAGTAGAGTTTACCATAAATTATATAGGTACTTAACGCAGATTTGAGTTGCCATTTTTAGTCGACACCATTGCGTGTAAAAGGACTCTTCCTTCTACGTGTAGGTTTTATAACACAAGACAATAGAGACCAAGCAATGTTCACCGCAGTCGAATTGACATTCTTGCACATTGAGACATTACCACACAAGGAAGGGGGCATTATCCCAGCGTGTCGATCTGATGATAAACTGATGCCCACAAAAGTCCTATAGAACTTATTGTAACAGTATTTGGGAATGAAGGATTAATCTTGCTAACGTTGTGTCTGACGTTGAGTTAATCCCCGAGAAAACTTCGTGCCCATAATTAAGGACTATTCGATAATCATATCACTTGAAACTTCGCTCAACAAGGCCTCCTGTTCTGCGAATTTTGAATGTTCTTGAGTTGTTAATTTCTTGAGTACTCTGATACTGTATTTGCCTTCAGGGCTACCCTCTGGTGAGTATAGTAATGTGCAAATTTTTTTATACAAAAGATGACCAGCAGCGTCAAAAAACGGAAGCATTAATTTAATTGCCTTCAAATAAGGTTCTAGTCCCCTGTTCAGTCTTGTCCCTTTGGATGAATTGAATACGATTATGACCTTCTCTATATACTGCAGCCAATGTTCACGGTAATGTTAACAGAAACGGTTCTTAACTGAAAATCTCCCAATGTAACTTAAGTACAAAAAAATTCTGTTAATTGATAATTTTGTTGATGTCTGTGTTCTAAACCTGTTCTACCAGGCCTGCCAACTATTCACTGCTGAGTATAGTTGAGGTCGTGTCACAGCTGTTGCATCATGAAAAAAGTGAAAGCAATCTTTTAATGAGGCTAAAGTTCTTTAAATTTAATAATTTCGTAGCATTTCTTTTCAGTTCTGCTTGTACGTGGCCTTAAAAGAATCAGTAGCTGCTCATGAAGTCTTCTAGTAAGAGTCTTAGAAACTCTGAATCAGACCCATCAACAGCTGCAAATTTTCCGTTTGTAGTTTCTTCCATTATTCTTGTCCATATACAGCTACCTTTACTCCCTCGAAATCTGCTTGCATCATTTGAAGCCCTCTAGTTTTGATCTCCAGGTTTCTCAAGAACTGTGATTGAATTGTCGTTGCTTCATTGGCAGATTTAAATTGGATCGTTGCAGATATTTCCCGAAAGCTCTTTTTTGTCTTTTGGTACTTTTCGTGTCTAATTGTTATTTATATCCATAAAATATAAGGTGAAAATAGCGCTTAACATAATTTAGATACGTACTTAACGCAGATTTGAGTTGCGATTTTTAGTCCGCACAATTGCGTACCAAAGGGCTCTTCCTTCTACGTGTGGGTTTTAAAACACAACAAAGACTCTGCAATATTCAATGCATTCGAATTGATATTTTTCCGCATTGAGGCATTTTCACACAATGAAGGTGACATTAGCTCTACGTGCCGCTAAGAAGATAAACTGTTTCCTTCAAAAGTCCTGTAGAACTTGTTTTATCGTAACAGTATTTTGGAATGAAGGATTCATCTGGCTAACGTTGTCACTCACGTTGAGTGAATCCCAAAGAAAATTTCGTGGCCTTCATTAAGCACTGTTCGATAATCATATCACTTCGACTTTCGCTCAAGAAGGCCTCTTTTTCTGCGAATTGTGAATGATCCTTGAGTTGCTAATTTCTTGTAATCCACTGTTACCGTATTTTTTTCCAAGGTTTCCAGCTGCTGAGTATAGTGATGTGCAAATTTTTCACACAAAAGATGACCAGCTGCGTGAAAAAACGGAAGCATTAATTTAATTGCCCACAAATGTAGTTTCTAGTTTCCTGTTCAATCTAGACCCTTTCGATGATTTGCAATACGATTATGACCATCTGTATATACTGCAGCCAAAGTTTACTGTTCGGAAAATGTCTTCGTCTTAATTTTTAGAATTCATGCACTTTCATTTTCTTGTAAATGTTGCATTTTGATATCGTCATCCAGACATTGTTAAATAAGATCGTAGTTCCTAGATTATGTCATCTCCCCCGAGGGTTGTAAATAACTTCATAACCACATACAGAGGTCCCCGAGCAAAGCCAAGAATTGACTTCTCAATGATCTTGAGTAGATATGGCCATTCAGCATTTTCACTAATGTACAGGATACCCAACGTTCTTCTATACCATTTCCTGACATAAAGTATGCATTCGTGCCTAGAAATTAGTTAACTGAAAACCTCCTAAAGGCGGTACAACTTTGGACCGATCAGAAATTTCTTCAGCTGAGTTATGGTTTGAAAAACTTTCCAGTATAATGGCTGATCTAATGTCATAACGCATGTGCTTTAGTCACTTTTCTTGCAGTTTTTTTACTACATTTAGAAGAAATACAGAGGGACTACACTGGTTATATCCAAAGAAAAGGTCTGTATCTCACCATTACACAATCGTTGTGGCGAATCTTTTAGAAGATGAATAACTATTTAAAGGGGGACACGAGTGAAGACTTGATTAAATCTTCCGCGTAAGACAGCATTGACACACCAAGAACAAGAGTGAATATAATTAGAGGGAAAGTGGATGTCAGAAAGAAGAAATGTGATACGATATTATTACCAAGACAATGCAACGGTGATATAAGATTACTTTTTCATTCAAAAAGTTGGATATGGAGAATTTTCATCAAGGGACATCTGATATAAATGACTTTTTCTAATCTATGAAAGATGTGGCACTTAGTTACTAATAAAAGCATAGAGTCAGATTATATGAAAAGATTATTTGATTAGCCCGCAGTTTGGTTGCTTTGTGATGACCAGTGTTAATAAGTTGAAAGCGAACACAGTACTGACTATAACGTAAATATTTTCCACCTAACCGTCAAAGGGAAGATTTCAAAAGAACCTAAAATCGATTCTATATTTGTCTCATCGATCAGATCACCGGTCTCTGTCCCAAAGTAGAGCTGCTTCGGAGATTAAAACATAACGGGTTCCATAGCAAGGTTTTTCATTATGCAATCGTGAAAATATTATTAATAATAGACTGGAACCTAGTGAATCCTACACATCTCTGTATGTAAGCCCTAGTGAGCAGCAAGGACGCTAGTTAAATGCATATTTGATAGCATCGAGTTTTAACACACAGGAGAATTTCATTAAATAATATATCCGTTAAAACACAATTCTTTGGATTAAACAGTTTCTATGAGGTTAACGATCAAGAACAAGGTGAGAGCGTTATGGGTGCTAAGTAGATTTCTTCAGCAGGAAGCACTCTAAAATAGCATTGTAGTTGCATATAAACGGGAAGTATAGCAATTGCTTAATTATCATTGATAAATTAATACTTATGTTTTTTACATTTGGTAACAACATTTTCAATCCCAAGGGCCCACCTCAAACAAACCGCTGTACGTTCCCAAAGCTAAGAGGGCTATCCAGAAAGTAGATTACGTTTTGGAATAAAAAATCAACAAAGTATAGGAAACAAATTTTATTATATACAGATGAAAGCCACACACAAATACTACTTTTCGACTTAGTCACCATTCAAATTAAGGCATTTATCGTAGCGATGTACGAGCTTGGAAATTCCTTCGTCAAAAAATTCGTCCGCCTGCGACTTCAACCACTTCGTTACCTCTTCTTGCAGCTGTTCGTCGTCATCAAAACGCTGCATAGCCAGCCACTTCTTCATTGCTGGGAATAGGTGGAAGTCGCTCGGTGCCAGGTCGGGACTGTACGGCGGATGAGGAAACAACTCCCACTGAAAAGATTCAAGAACTTCACGCGTGACATTTGCCGTGTGGGGCCGGGCATTGTCGTGAATCAACAAGATCTTAGAGCTCAACATTCCTCTGCGCTTGTTTTGAATTGCTCTTCTGAGGTTTTGCATAGTTTTGCAATACCTTTGAGCCTTTATTGTAGTGCCTCTTTCCAGGAAGTCCACCAAAATCACAAATCTTTTCTGTCCCAAAAAACAGTCGCCATCATCTTCCTTGCCGACATTGTTTGCATGCATTTCTTGGGTTTTTGGGGAGAACCTGTGTGCCCCCACTGCATTGATTGCAATTTCGTTTTACAGTTCACGTGTTTCACCCATGTTTCGTCACCAGTGACGATGCGATCGAGTAAAGAGTCACCATCCTTATTGTAGGTGTCCAAAAAGTGCAACGCTGCAGCCATTCGCTGATTTTTGTGGTCCTCTGTCAAGATTTTTGGAATCCATCTTGCACAAAACTTGTGGTAACCAAGCTTTTCGCTGATGATTTCGTGCAACAAACTTCGCGAAATTTGTGGAAAACTCAAAGTTCCGTTATTGTGAACTTTCGATTTTCACGGACTTTAACATCGACATTTTCGACAAGTTCGGCAGTCACTTTGCTGGGTCTCCCACTTCGATCTTCGTCGTGAACATTGGTTCGGCCATTTTTAAATCTTATGACCCACTGTCGCACTCCACCTTCAGTGATAATGTTGTCCCCATACACTTCACACAGCTGCCGATAGATTTTTATCGGTTTACAGTTTTTTGCTGTCAGAAACCTTATTACTGCACGCACCTCGCAGCTCGCGGGATTTTCAATTAACGCAGACATTTCAAACCGTCACAGTATCTTAACGGAGCACAGCACGAACCTCTCACTAGCACGGCTAGATGCCGACTGAGCTGCGCAACGCTCTGACCCCAAGATGGCCGCGCTAGCCCCGCCCCTAGCGGACACAGACGAAAACGTAATCTACTTTCTGGATAGCCCTCGTATATGACTTTCATACCCTCGCCTTATTAAAGGGAGAAGTAAATCCACGGTTTTTTAAATAGTACGCCATTGTATAATGTGAGTTAAGTACCTCTAAAAGAACTACTGCTTCATTTTTAAGACCTAATTACACAACACAAGATACTGCGGCCTCCGATTCATTGTTGAATTACTTTGCTAGCACTAAACCAATTGGATTTAAGGAATACATGGCGACATCCACTGATGATTTCTAAATTCCACATCATGTTTAGAAAGACATAAGCCGCCATAAGCACTTTAGCCTTACCGGACACTTCGAAATAGAACCATCGACTATTGGCACGCCTGTTGCACCCTAAACCACTAATTAAAAATCGAACATCCCCGTCCATCCTCAAAATTATTTCTTTAATCACCGCATCACTTAGAGATCGATTTAATTTCTTATTATTATGTTCTTTCATACATTGTGGAATTCTATTACAGTGAAGTCAAGTGACATCTCTGCTAATGTTCTCATTTTGAGGCGATTTCTGACGTAGGGGATGCATATTACAAAAAGCTTCAGAAGGTCGGAGATGCTTGTTCTATCGCAAGTGACCCATCAACTTCTCCATCATTTTAACGCGAAGATACCTTTGAGTCGATGGACAGGACACGCAAGCTCTATTCACAGCAGCGAGCTGAGGTAGTGTTGAATTTAATAAATTAGATTACAGAAATACTTCTTGTTGATCATTCCGTTTCAGAAATGAAAGGTGTCAAAAAGCTAATACAGTTGGTGCACTAATCTGGTACAGAGGGGAAGCTTACCAGAACTTTACTCATCGGTGAGAAAACGTTTAGAAGATCGAGAATTTCAAATCCTCCAATAAGCATAATAAGAGTGTGCGATATGGCACTCTGTAGTGCAAGATGAACCGTGCGAGTAAGAATGATTTTAAGGTTCTATAGCCTAAAGATTATTGGTATAGATATGTAGCGTTATCAATATAGAATCTTGATGAAGTGAGTCAAGGTTGCAAAGGACGCCTCGTAATTTGTAATTGACGCAAGTTTAACTTTCAGGTTAATCGAAAGTTAATAGCAGTATCTATTTCTTTCTTTGGGCACAGAGACGAGCAAGTACTCGAACATTATTACTAAGGGAGAAAATTCAGGACTTCTGCTCCAAGATGTGGAAAGTGAGTAAGCCGGCATATAAGCTGCTCGTGTTAAGGAATTCCAAAAAATGTAAAAAGAACAATAAACCTCCTTGTTTTCTATTTTTTCTTTATACCTTCATTTAAAGTTACAACAAGATCATCTTCATGTCCATCTTGTTAGGTCTATAAGGCGGTTACGTTATCACAAAATAATAATCATAACTGATTCGGTCAAGGATTAAGCCGTATTCAATGACATGTTTATTTTCTACAGCTGTTGTTCCTAATCATCTATATCAGATTGTCTTCCATTCTGTCGTTTCTACATGAATTGTCTTGGGGCGGAATCCACAAAACCCTGAATACTTCTTATCGGCTCTTTTAAACTAACATCTGGCTCTTTTACACTATCTTGCAGTCACTTTTTATCTACAAGTAAGTAAGCTTATTCGGCTGGAGCTGATGCTAGCTATGAGTTTCCTGGAATTCGCATTTCCTTTTTCACACATTAACCTCGTCGATTGGGTTCATGCTTAGACCATTACACTCCTGAAGTTGGAGGTACTTCCGAATTGAATGCTGCACAGCTGCTGTGTTAGAAATGGGAAAAGTGGCCATATTGAAGCTTTGTAACCACTTCCTTGTTATATCTGATATGGCTTATACCAGGAAGGACATTTTTCCTTCTCCATACAGGCGAATAAGAAATGTCTAACCTTACCAGTTTGTCAGAATTCACATTTGGTTGTTTGAAGACACTGACTAACAGACACAATTCTTTTTGCTTTTTCTCCTGAGTTTAGTTGAGGTCGTGTCACAGCGTTACATCATGAAAAAAGTGAAAGCACTCTATTAATAACGCTAAGGTTACTTTAAATTTAATGATTTCGTTGCGTTTCCCTTAGTTCTGGTTGTATGTAGCTTTAAGAGAATCAGCTACTGCTCATGAGCCTTCTACCAAGACTCATAAAAGATCTGAATCACACCCATTAACAGCTACAGATTTCTCGTTTCTAGTTTCTTCTATTACTTTTGTCCATATACAGCTACCTTTACTCCTTTGAAAACAGCTTGCATCATTTGAAGCCGTCTAGTATTGATCTCCAAGTTTCTCAAGAACTGTCATTGAATTGTCGTGGCTTCAATGGCAGAATTAAATTCGATCGTTGCAGATATTTGCCGAAAGCTCTTTTTTGTCTTTCGGCACTTTCCGTGTTTAATTGTAATTTATATTCATAAAATATAAGGTGAAAATAGAGTTTAACATAATTTATATACCTACTTGTCGCGGATTGAGTTGCTTTTTTTAGCCGACACCATTGCGTGTAAAAGGACTCTTCCTTATACGAGTGGGTTTTAAAACACAAAGCAATAGAGACTCTGCAATATTCACCGCAGTCGAAATGAAATTCCTGCTCATTGAGATATTATCACACAAGGAATGTGGCATTAGCTCAACGTGTTGCTCTAATGATAAAATGATGCCTACAAAAGTCTTGTAGAACTTCTGTTATCGTAACAGTATTTGGGAATGAAGGATTAATCTTGCTAACGTTGAGCTAATCCGAAAGAAAATTTCTGTGGCCTTCATTAAGCACTGTTCGATAATCATATCACTTGGACTATTGCTCAAGAAGGCCTCTTTTTCTGCGAATTGTGAATGTTCCTTGAGTTGTTAATTTCTTATGATCCACTGATATCGTAATTTTTTTTTTACAAGGTTACCAATTGCTGAGTATAATGATGTGCAAATTTTGCATAGAAACGATGACCAGCTGCATGGGAAAACGGAAGCATTAATTTAACAGCCTACAAACGAAGTTTCTAGTCCCGTTTTCGAACTAGTCCCTTACGAAGAATATCAATACGATTCTGACCTTCTATACCTAGATTTTGTCATCTCCTCCGACGGTTGTAAATGCCTTCATAACCACATGGAAAGGTTGCCGAGCAAAGTCTAGAAATGAGTTCTCAATGATCTTGAGTAGACATGGCCAAGGACACGTCTCCTTCCGTGTTAAGGACATAAGCAGGCATCGCGTGCATAGTCCTGCTCCCCCCCCCCATCACACAGTTTTCCGAAAACAATTTCAATCGTTTGTACTTCGTTTGCTTCCATTTGCTCCGTAGTACCTCCGTTTCCTCCCTTGCCGTTCCCGAAAAAATAGAAATATAAATTGGGGGGCAGAACAACATGGCCCCAGCCCCCCCCCACCCAATAGCAGAGATAAACGCATGGTGGCATTCATTTGTACTTCGCTTGCTCCCAGTTGCTCCGCAGTAGCTCCGTATGTTCCCTTACCGTTCCCGAGAAAATAGAAATTTAAACTGAGGGGCCAGAAAAAGGTGGTCCCAGACCCTCTAATTAAAACAGTCACAGAGACGAACACATTGTCGCATTCGTTTGTACTTCGTTTGCTCCCATTTGCTTCGCAGTAGCTCCGTATGTTCCCTTACCGTTCCCGAGAAAATAGAAATTTAAACTGAGGGGCCAGAAAAAGGTGGTCCCAGACCCTCGAATCAAAAACAGTCACACAGAGGAATAGATGGTCGCATTCCTTTGTACTTCGTTTGTTTCCATTTGCTCCGCAGTAGCTCCGTTTTCTCCCTTACCGTGAACGAGAAAAAAGAACCATAAAGTGGGGGATAGAACAACGTCGTCCCAGCCCCCCCTACTAAAAATAATCGCTGAGTGGAAGGGATGGTGGCATTCGTTTGTACTTCGTTTGCTGCCATTTGCTCTCCAGTAGCTCCGTTTGCTCCCTTACCGTTCCCGAGAAAATGGAACCTTAAAGGGGGGTTGGCAGAACAACGTCGTCCAAGCTCCTCACCCAACTAAAAATAATCGATGAGGGTACGGATGGTAGCATTCCTTTGTGCTTCGTTTGCTCCCATTTGCTCCGCAGTTTCTGCGTTTGCATTTTTACCGTCCCCCAAAAAATAGAAATTTAAATTGGGGGCTACAACAACATGGTCCCAGCCTTCACCCAATAGCAGGGAGGAACGGATGGTGTCATTCGATTGTACTTCGTTTGCTCCCATTTGCTCCACTGTAACTCCATTTGCTCCGCTTACGTTCCAGAGAAAATGGAACATTAAATTGGGGGGGCAGAACAACGTCGTTCCAGCCCCTCGCCCAACTTAAAATAATCGTTGAGGGGAAATGAAGGCGGCATTCGACTGCACTTCGTTTGTTGCCATTTGCTCTCCAGCAGCTCCGTTTGCCCCCTTACCGTTCCCGAGAAAATGGAACCTTAATGTGGGGGGCAGAACAACGTCGTCCCAGCCCCCCACCCAACTAAAAATAGTCGCTGAGGGGAACGGATGGTAGCATTCGTTTGTACTTCGTTTGCTCCCATTTGCTCCGCAGTTTCTGCGTTTGCACCTCTTACCGTTCAACCAAAAATATAAATTTTAAAGTGGGGGCTACAACAACATGGTCCCAGCTCCCCACCCAATAGTAGGGAGGAACGTATGGTGTCGTTCGATTGTACTTCGTTTTCTCCCATTTGCTCCACAGTAACTCCGTTTGCTCCGCTTACGTTCCCGAGAAAATGGAACATTAATTTGGGGGGTGCCAGAACAACGTCGTTCCAGCCCCTCACCCAACTGAAAATAATCGCTGAGGGGAACGGATGGCGGCGTTCGATTGTAATTCGTTTGCTCTCATTTGCTCCGCAGTTTCTGCGTTTGCTCCTTTACCGTTCCCGAAAAAATAGAAATTTAAAGTTGGGGCCACAACAACATGGTCCCAGCCCCCCACCCAATAGCAGATAGGAACGGATTGTGGCATTCGTTTGTACTACATTTGCTCGTGGCTTTCGCTTGTACTTCATTTGCTCCCATTTGCTCCGCAGTTCCTAAGTTTGCATCCTTACCGTTTATAGGAATATGGAACTTTAGAATGTGAGGGGCCACAAAAAAGGAGCCCGGGACTTGGAGGGCCCAGAAAAAAGTGATCCCAGCCCCTCGAATTAAAAAAAATCACGGTGAGGAACAGATGGTCACAATCGCTTATACTTCCTGTGCTCTAAATTGCTCCGCAATTTGTCCGGTTGCTCCCCTGGCGTTCGCGAAAAAATATAATTTTAGACTGGGAGAGTCAGAACAACATAGTCCTAGCTACCCACTCAATGGTAGAGAGGAACGGATGGAGGCATTCGCTTCCACTTCATTTGCTTCAATTTTCTCCGCAGTTTCTCAATTTGAAGCCCTGCCGTTCCCGAGAAAATGAAACATTAAACTGGTGGTCCAGGAAAACGTATCCCAGCACCTCGAACTGAAATAATCTCAATGAGGAACGGATGGCGGCATTCGATTGTACTTGGTTTGATTCGCAGTAGCTACGTTTACTCACCATTCCCGAGGAAATGGAACTTTAAAGTGGAGACTATTACAAAATTCTCCCAGCATCCCACTCAAATAAACATAAAGCATAGGGGAGGGGATCGTGGCATTATTTTGTACTTCTTTAGCTTCGATTTGCTTCACAGTTACTTGGGTTGCTTCCCTAACGTTCTCGCGTAAGCAGAACTTAAACACGTGATCTCAGCCACCGTCACGACGTATATCATCGCAGAGGGGAGTGGATGTTGGCTATATCTCGTTTATTCATATTTGCTCCACAATTGTTCTGAGTACTCGTCTACTCCGATTGTTGTTAAGAAAGAGGAATTTTAAAGCGGTTGGTGTGAAAATGTGATCCCAGTCCTCAACCTCCTAAAAAAAGTAGTAAAAAATTATTTTTTTGCGTGATTTGCCGCGAATTGTTCTGGAATTGTTTCACTTTCTTCCTTACTGTACCCCGATTTTTAGGAGGTTGAGGACTGGGATCACATTTTCACACCAACCGCTTCAAAATTCCTCTTTCATAACAACAATCGGAGTAGACGAGTACTCAGAGCAATTATTTTTAGTTGGGTGGGGGGGCTGGGACGAAGTTGTTCTGCCCCCCCCCCCCCATTAAGGTTCTATTTCCTCGTTAACGGTAAGGAGCAAACGGAGCTACTGCGGAGCTAATGGGAGCAAACGAATTACAAACGAATACGACCATCTGTTCCACTTTGTGACTGTTTTTAATTCGAAGGTCTGGGACCACAGTTTTCTAGCCCCTCAGGTTAAATTGATATTTTCTCGGGAACGGAAGGAGAGCAAATGGGGCTACTGCGAAGCAAATGGGAGCAAACGAATGTCACCATCCGTTCCTCTCTGCTATTGGGTGGGGGGCTGGGACCACGTTGTTCTGGCCCCCACTTTAAATTTCTATATTATCGGGAACGGTAAAGGAGCAAACGCAGAAACTGCGGAGCAAATGGGAGCAAACGAAGTACAAACGAATGCGACCATTTTCCTCTCTGTGACTGTTTTTAATTCGAGGGTCTGGAAGCACCTTTTTCTGGCCCCTCGGTTTAAATTTCCATTTTCTCGGGAACGGTAAGGGAGCAAACGGAGTTACTGCGGAGCAAATGGGAGCAAAGGAATTACAAACGAATGCGACCATCTGTTCCTCTCTGTGACTGTTTTTAATTCGAGGGTCTGGGGCCACCTTTTTCTGGCCTCTCAGTTTAAATTCCTATTTTCTCGGGAACGGTAAGGGAGCAAACGGAGCTACTGCGGAGCAAATGGGAGCAAACGAAGTACAAACGAATGCCACCATCCGTTTCTCTCTGCTATTGGGTGGGAGGCTGGGACCATGTTGTTCTGGCCCCCACTTTATATTTCTATTTTTTCGGGAATGGTAGGGGATAAAACGCAGAAACTGTGGAGCAAATGGTAGCAAACGAAGTACAAACGAATGCCACCATCCGTTCCCCTCAACTATTATTTTTAGTTGGGTGAGGGGGCTGGAACGACGTAGTTCTGGCCCCCCACTTTAAGTGTCCATTTTCTCGGGAACGGTAAGGGAGCAAACGGAGCTACTGCGGAGCAAATGGGAGCAAACGAAGTACAAACGATTGAAATTGTTTTCGAAGAGCTGCGTGATGGGGGGGGGGCCAGGATTACGCACGCGCAAACATCGCATTGTAAGAAGGACATAAGCTGGCATAAGCCGTTTAGTCTTACCGGACACCTCGAATAGAATCCTCGAATTATTGGCACGCCTGTTGCAATCTAAACCACTAATTAAAAATCGAATATCCCTGTCGATCTTCAAAATTATTTCTCTAATCACCGCATCTCTTGTTAATATTTCTTTTCAGACATTGTAGAATACTATTACGATGAAGTCAAGTGACATCACTGCTAACGTACTTATTTTAGGTTGATTTCTGAAATGCAGATGCATATTACAAAAACCTTCACCAGCTCAGGGATGCCTGCCCTATTGCAAGTGACCCATCAACTTCTCCATCATTTGAACGCGCTTTCTCTTTACTATACCTTACGAACTCACCGTGATATTTATTCTTTCTCAGCTAAAGACTTTTTATTCCGCACGTCAGTGAGCTTAGACCAGAGCCCTGCAAACATAGGCCCTAAGACGGCCCGGCCCGGTCCGGATGGATCTAAATTCTTTGCCCGGCACGACCCGGCCTGGCCCGCCCGGCCCGAATCTCGAGCCGGGCTCTAACCGGGCCGGGCACATTCCGGGCCAAATCGGGCCGAATCGGCCGGGCACCTTTTGGGTCGAACCGGGCCGGCCCGGCTCGGCCCTAACTCTGTGAAAGGCGGGTCGGAAACTAATGTTGGCAGCCTGTGTTAATTGTAATGCGTTTCGTAAATTATCTCTTTATTCAAAACTGTAAAGTACTGAACTGCTACTACTCTTATTATTACTGCTACTGCTACTGCTGTTATTATTACCATTATTATTATTATTATTATTATTATTATTATTATTATTATTATTATTATTATTATTATTATTATTATTATTCATACTATTTCTACTACTACTACTACTTCTGCTACTATAACTGCTACGACTTCGCGTTAGAGTTGACATGTCTGGTGGTACATACTTCACAATCTAAGTAAAGAAAAAATCAAAGAAATACTAGTTATTATGATCTGTCTGCGTAGAATGCGAACAGATGCTTGACGAGGGGCAACGGTGGCTCAGTAGGTAAAGCCCTCACATCTGGTGCTAGAGGTCGTCGGATCGATCTCTCGTTGTGTTATGTGAACTTTGTGGTAAACAAACACCGTGAGAGTGGGAGTTTTCGGATTAGCCAGTTTTCGTCTACTGTCTTCATTTCACCAATTCTTCAGCCGTAATTGCCTAAAGAACATACGAGAAAGTCAAGTCCTTGACCTACTAATTAGAATTTGTTATCTACCATTAGACCACGGAAGCCGAAACTATCGCAATTTGTAGTAATGTTCAATTAGCACGGCAGATTCAAAATCATGTTACATGTTCCTGTATTCTTTATAATTCGATGCTACAATAATAATAACAAAATACAATTATGAAATAAATCACCCATGCTCCAGGGTCGATGAAGTGTCGCTGGAACGGTTCGTAAAAAGAAAATAAAAGAGATATATGACGGAATGCGAGGCAATAAATCATAACAAAATCCACGCATATTAATGTTGAACGAAAACTACCTCAAAAGCCACCTGAAAGAAAAATGTATAGATATCAGCTATCATACATCTATCATACATCAAACATCTATCATGCCTTATAACATCACATATAATAGAAGGGATAGTTGATATTAAGAAAACGAAAATATAACCTTTCGTAAGAAACCAATAGTGCAAAATGAACATCGCTTTAAAGTATTTCCTTGTACGCATCGAATAGCACGGAAACAGAGTCAACAATCTCAGGCTTTATTGGAAAAACTGAAAAAGCTTGATTTTATAAGGGACTTGGGAGTTTTTTTTTTTCATTCAAAACTATCCTTTATTCAACATATTGAAACTATTTGCAAAGAAGCCTACAAAAATCTTCGATATACTTTTTATTGTCAGTAAAGATTTCCAAAATGACCAAACTTTAATTGTACTGTATTCTGCATACGTCAGGTCGAAATTAGAATATTGTAGTAATATATGAAACCCTAATATAAGAAAATACTCATTCTTGATTGAGAGTACTCAAAATAAGTTTTTAAGGCTTCTTATACTTGAGAAAACAAAGTCTACCCGAAATTTGAAAGTTACATTAAATTTGTTGAAAATTTTAAATTTGAAAAACTAGAACTCACGAGAAGAAATATTGATTTATTATTTTTATACAAGCTCTTTCATGGCAAAATAGACTATCCTGATCTTAACTACCAAATATGTATCCACGTACCATCCACTAAATTGCGCACTGCTTCGAAAAATACATTTTTTTTGACAGCAAAAACAAACGTCTTATGCAGTTCTCCTTATATGGAAAACTAGTGCAACCTACAACAAGTTAGTTAAAGAAACTTCCAACCTTGATGTACTGGCAATGGGTGTAAGTAGTTTTAAAAATTCTATTAATTATGCAAGCCGAATGTAATTATTACCAATAGTTTAGATTTCCCGTTTGTAGTTTCTTCCATTATTCTTGTCCATTTACAGATACCGTTACTCCATCAAAACTGCTTGCATCATTACAGCCGTCTTGTATGATCTCCAGGTTTCTCAAGAACTGTGACTGAATTGTCGTGGCATCAATGGCAGAATTAAATTGGAATGTTGCAGATATTTCCCGAAAGCTCTTTTACTCATTCGGCACTTTCCATGTCTAATTGTAATTTATATCCATAAAATATCAGGTGAAAATAGAATTTAACACAATTTATATACGTACTCAACGGAGATTTGAGTTGCCATTTTTAGTCCAATAATCCGAAAGTGGCTTTCTGCAGAAATAATGGTATTACTAATTGTAGATATCAGGATGCATTCAGATACTTTAATTGCTTTCACTTTTTTCATTATCCAACAGGCTGTGACACGACCTCAGCTATACTCAGCAGTGAATAGTTGGCAGGCTTTAAGATCCTTCAAAAAGACAAAAAAATGTGCGTTATTCAGAGTATTGAATCAACCAAGTGTGAATCCTGACAAAGTTCTAAGGTTAGACATTTCTTATTCACCTGGATGTAGAAGGAAAAATGTCCTCCCTCGTATGAGCCATATCAGATATAACAAGGAAGTAGTTACAAAGCTTCAATATGGCCACTTTTTCCATTACTAACACAACAGCTGTGCAACATTCAATTCGGAAGTACCTCCAACTCAAGAAGCGAAATGGTCTAAGCGTGAACCCAATCGAAAGAGGTTGGTGTGTGAACCCACACAGCTACCATCAGCCCAAGCCGGATAATCTTACTTACCTGAAGATAAAAAGCGACTGCAAGATAGGATTGTGACCGAAGCACATGTTAGTGTAAAAGAGCCGATATGAAGTATTCAAGGTTTTGTGCATTCTGCCAAGGGAGATCATGTAAAAATAGCAGATCGCAAGAAAATCTATATATATAAAAGAGAACGTACAAATCCTTTGTTAGCTCATCACGCTAATACGGCTGAACCAATTTCTTTCATTTTTAGGGGGTTATTAATATTTGGACCCTAGATGGTTTTTATCATATCACCTTAATTTTCAATTACCAGTGTCTTGAGATAATTGACCATTCAAGTGTCCATAACGTACAAATCCTTTGTTAGCTCATCATAGCAAAATCTAACCGTATTTATATGCAACCCACATGACCGTGTCACTCGGCGGGTTAACATAAATGACAGGCGATATAATGTTAACATTTACTCCATTCTTCTATGGTTTTTATCTTATCACTTGAAAGCGAAAAAGTTAAAATTATCTAAGTAACAAAGTTTATTGCGTTCCGGGGTGACCCCAGCGAAGCGGGGTGAACGCTGCTAGTCTGATATAGATGATAACGAACAAGAGCTGTAAAAACCAATATGTCATTGACAACAGGTTAATTGTTGATACAATCAGTTATGATTATTATATTGTGATAATGTCCCCGCCTTATAGACCTAACAAAACGGCCATGAAGACGATCTTGATGAAACTTTAAATGAAGGTGAAAGGACAAGGTATAAAAAATGAAGTTGGTTTATTGTTCTGTTTAGATATTTTGGAATTTTTTAACACGAGCTGCTTTGGTACCCGAAGAGAAAACGAAACCGTAGCAGGACACATTTAAAGTAACGACCAAAAAAAAATTAATTAGATATCACATTCGCGTACTACAGTATCATTCAATTGTACGTTTAAAACAACTGTTTATTATTTGATTGTGTATATGTAAAGATTTTCAACAGCACATGATAGAACCCAAGGATTCTGCCTTCTCCAAGGACACAAAAAATTATGTAACTGCCGTTTAGTTTTCGACTCTCCTAAAGCGAAGTAAAGTTTAACACTATTAATAAAAAACGAAGTTTGGATATTCCGTACATGCAAAGATTCCATGTACATTTTATCCAAGACGATGTCGTAAGAAAGAAAGCTCTAGCACACGTCGAAGAGTTGGTTTCAACTTATTGCCCTAGGTTTTATACGACATAAATATAATCAGTGCTTTCTGCTCAGCACCTTGTTCTTTTGAGACAGTACCAAGCTACTTTCTAGAAACAAGCCCACGAAGCTTAACAATTTTCTGTAAGAGTTATACTAGACTTGTAAAGGATTCACATGCAGGTTATTGGCCTCAAAATCTAGTAGGAGATCCTTAGGTAAATAGGTGATTGATTACCTTGTAGAACCAGGCCCGCCTCTCTTAGCCTGTGAGACAAGTCCGGTCAATGACTTACTAAAGCTAGCGGTGTAAGGCACTGATTCGCGATACAAAGAAGTTATACAGGCTTGGTAGAACAGGTGTAGAACGGAGACATCAACAAAATTATGAGATGACAGATTTTTTTTTTTTTTTGTACTAAGGTTACATTGGGAGATTTTCAGTCAAGTACTCCTGAAGGATATAAAGCTTCCTAGGCTCACTTCAACCTCTTGGGCACAAGCCCTGAATTTCCCCCCCTTTTTGAATAGTGTTCGAGATTTTGCTTGTCTCGGTGGCCAAAGTAAGTAATAGAGACTGCGATAAACTTTCGATTAGCCTGAAAGTTAAACTTGCGTCTTTCAAAAATTGCGAGGCATCTTTTGAAACCTTGACTCAGTTCATCAAGTTACTATGTACATAACGCTACGTATCTATCACACTAATCTATACATATCGCACATTTTTATTAAGCTTATTGGAGGAGTTTAATTTCTCGATCTTCTAAACGTTTTGTCACTGGTTAGTAAAGTTCTGGTAGGCTTCCCCTCTGTTGCATATTAGTGCACCAATTCTATAAGCTTTTTGACACATTTTATATCTGAGACGCAATGATCAACAAGAATTTTTGTATCTTATTTATTAAATTCAACACTGCCTCATCTCGCTGACGTGAATAGAGCTTGCGTGTCCTATCCATCGACTCAAGAGCAGAAAGCTACTGCACAAAATATACCCGATTAACCGCCAGTAGTTAAACCTTACGAAGTGTACTCACCCTAACACAGAACCAGAACAGTGATTTGGCCTGGTATGTATGCGAGCATATTTATAACTGTTACCAGAGCATCCTAGATCACCAAGTAAATTGTTTTACAAAAATAGACGCACCCATTCGTCTGTAGAATTCTGCATAGATTATCGCTGAATATAGCGGAATATCATGGCAAACTGTCTAGAGTATATTCCTGGCACAGTCCAGCTAAGAACCGTTAACATTGGCAAGAAGAAAGTCGAACCACCAAATATGTGCTCAGATATATACTTCAGAGTGTTTTCAGAGATCATTGTATTAAAAAAGTTACAGAAACACACAGACATTTTATTAAAAGGAGATGTCGAGATACTTGTGCTTCTCTTGTCAAAATGAATGCAAGCAGTTAGCATGCACTACAACTAACCAGACATAGTAATATTTGATAAGAAGCGTAATGAGATTAGGATTTTTAATTGCAACTTACACGCTGTAATAGACTAAAAACTTTTGAAAAATTACTTTCATATGGCATATCTACAAAGCTGCCGACTGTGGTAATACCATAATCTGCAGAAATTATGGTATTACTATTTGTAGACATCAGGATGCATTTCTGAAACTCCTGGCCTGAAACTCCTGGCCTGAAATTCTAATAGGATTTTTTTAGGTAATTAGGAACGTGATTACCTTGTAGAACCAGGCCCACTTCTGAGACAAGTCCAGCCGCTGAATTTATAAAACTAATGAACTGATAAGCTGATGAGCACAAAACTGCTGTCGAACATCTGTAGAACATCTGTAGAACTACGTATATAAATTATGTTAAGCGCTATTTTATCTTATATTTTATGGATATAAATTACAATTAGAAACGGAAAGTCCCAAGAGGCAAAAAAGAGCTTTCGGGAAGTGTGTAAAACGATCCAATTTAAATCTGCCAATGTAGCCACGAAAATTGAATCACAGTTCTTGAGAACCTGGAGAACAAAACTAGAGGGCTTAAATGATGCAAACAGATTTCGAAGGAGTAAAGGTAGCTAGCTGTATATGGACAAGAATTACGGAAGAAGCTACAAACAGATGTGTAGCTGTTGATGGGGCTGATTCTGATCTTATAAGAATCTTACTAGAAGACTTCATGAGCAGTTGATGATTGTTTTAAGGTCATATACAAGGTGAACTGAGAGGAAATGCTACCAAATTATTAAATTTGAAGATATTTTAGCTTCATTAAGATTGCTTTCACTTTTTAATGTTCAACAGTCTGTGACACGAACTCAGCTATACTCCGCAGTGAATACTTGGCAGCCTTCAAGATTCTTCAAAATGAAAAATTGTGAAAGTTAGTCCGAGTCTTCAACAACCAAAACTCAATCCTGACAAGATGGTCAAGATTACGCATTTCTTATTGTTTGTATGGAGAAGGAAACTTGTCCTTCTTGGTATAATCCATATCAGGTATAACAAGGGAGTAGTTACAAAGCTTCAATATGGCCACTTTTCCCCCTAGTAACACGGCATTTGTGCAGCATTCAATTGGGAATTAAACCCAACTGCAGGAGCGAAATGGTCTAAGCATGAACCCAAAACAAAAGAGGTTGGTGTGGACCCTGCCGGATAATCCGTTATGATGATTATTTTGTGATATCGCCCCGTCTTATAGACCTAACAAAATGGACATGAAGACGATCTTGATGAAACTATAATTAAGGTGTAAGGAAGAGGTTAACAAATGAAGATGGTTTATTGTTCTGTTTACATATTTTGAAATCCTTTAACACGAGCTGCTTTGGTACCCGAAGAGGAAACGAAACTGTAGCAGGACACACACAGGTCAACGAGCAAAAACCAATTCATTTAGATATCTCTTTCACGTACTAAAGTATCATTCAACAATTGCTTATTGAACAGTTTATAACAATTGTTTATTGTTTGAATGTTTATATGTGAACATGTTCAACAGTATATGATTGAATCCGAGGTTTCTGCCGTCTGCAAAGACAGAAAATTGTTTAACTGCCGTTTAGTTTTCGACTCACCTAAAAAGAAGTCAAGATTAACACTTAATAAACAAAGATGTTTCGATATGCGGTACATGCAAAGACTCCATGTACACTTTATCCAAGCGTATGAATGAAACCTCTAAAACACGTCGATCCCAGTTGGTTTCAACATATTTCTTTAGGTTTTATATGCTATAAAGACAATCAATGCTTACTGCTCTGCACCTTGATCCTTTGCGGCAGTACCAAGCTGCTTTTCAGACAGAAGGCCACGAACCTTAACAATATTCCGTAACAGTTATATTACACTTATGGTCGTAAGCTTGTTAAGGATTCTCATGCAGGTTATTGGCTTAAACTCTATTAGGATTTTTTTAGGTAATTAGGAACGTGAGTACCTTGTAGAACCAGGCCCACTTTTTTTGGCCGGTGAGACAAGTTCGGCCGATGAATTTAAAAACTAATGAACTGATAAACTGATGAACACAAAACTGCTGTAGAACATCTGTTATCGTAACAGAATTTGGGAATGAAGTATTAATCTTGCTAATGTTGTGCCTGACGTTGAGTTATTCCCCGTGAAAATTTCGTGCCCTTTATTAAGCACTTAGCCAGACACAACGTTAGACACAACGTTAGCAAGATTCATTTCACTTGGAACTTCGTTAAAGAGGCCTCTATTCCTGCAAATTGTGAATGTTCCTTGAGTTGTTAAAATCTTGGCTACTATGATACCGTATTCCCCTCCAGGGCTTCCATCTGTTGAGTATAGCGATGTGCAATTTTTTCATAGAAAAGATGACCAGCTGCGTGGGAAAACGGAAGCTTTAATTTAATTGCCTTCAAATGAAGGTTGTACTCCCCTGTTCTATCCTGTCATTTTGGATGAATTGCACCAATCTGACTTGATAAGAAGCGTAGTCAGATTAGGATATTTTAATTGCAACTTACACATTGTAATAGACTAAAAAATGTAAAATAACTTTCATATAGCATATCTACAAGGCTGCCGACTGTGGCTTTCTGCAGAAATTATGGTATTACTAAATGTAGACATCAGGATACATTTAGATAAAAAGATAATAACCGCAGATGTCAAGATCCGCCATGATACTTGCATTAGAACTAGTGGAATCTGTTTGCATGCAGTATAGCCAACGACAGCGGGCGGGTTGAATTGGGAAAAGTACGGCAGCTCATATTGTCCATAGGACTTGCAAATTAGAAATATTTGAGTTTGAACCCATTGACGTGCGGAACAAGAAGTCCTTAGCTGAGAAAGAATGAATATCGAATGAATAAGATATAGCAAAGAGAAAGCGCTTTAAAATGATCGACAACTTAATGGGTCACTTGCGATAAGAGAAGCATCCCCAAGCTCGTGAAGCTTTTTGTAATATGCATCCACTACGTCAGAAATTGAATAAAATGAGAACATTAGCAGAGATGTGACTCGACTTCATTATAATAGTATTCTACTAATACTCTACTCTTCTGCATACGGTAAATGTGTGAAGGAAAGGTAAACTACGCACATGCGTTATAACATTAGATCAGCCAATAAACTGGAAATGTGTTCTAATCGTAGCTACAACTCAAGAAATTTCTGAACGGTTCAAAGTTGTACCGCCTTTGGAAGGTTTCAAGTTAAGTAATTTCTAAGCACGATTGGATACATTATGTCAGGAAATGGTATAGAAGACCTTTTGGGTATCCTGTACACTATGGCAACTTTAGTGAAAAAGCTCAATAGCAATGCCTACTCAACATCATTGAGAACTCACTCCTAGAGTTTGCTCCGGGACCTCTACATGTGGTTATGAACACTTATACAACCCTCGGAGGAGATGACAAAATCTAGGATCTGCGATCTTATTCAACATCATCTGGATGAGGAAATCAATATGCAATATTTATAAGAAAATGAAACTGCATGACAAAAACATATTAGGAAATCTCAAAATTAAGACGGTGACATTTTCCGTAACGTTAACTGTGGCTGGAGTATATAGAGAAGGTCATAATCATATTGCCATTCTTCCAAAGGGACTAAATTGAACAGGGGACTAGAGACTTCATTTTTAGGCAATTAAATTAATGCTTCCGCTTTCTCACGCAGTTGGTCATTTTTTCTATGGATAATTTGCACATTAATAATCTCAACTGATGGAAGCTCAGGAGGCAACTACGGTATCAGAGGATTAGAAAATATTAACAACTCAAAGAACATTCACAATTCGCAGAAAAAGAGGCCATCTTGAGCGAAGTTCCAAGTGATATGATTATCGAACAGCGCTTAACGAAGGCCGCAATTTTTTCTGGGGGATTAACTCAACGTCAGACATAACGTTAGCAAGATTCATTCCCAAATACTGTTACGATAAAAGAAGTTCTATAGTCTTTTGAAAGAAACAGTTTATCATCTGAGCGGCACGTTAAGCTAATGCCACCTTCCTTGTGTGAAAATATCTCAACGCGAAAGAATGGCAATTCGAATGCGGTAAATATTCCATTCCCACTCTTTTATTGGGTTTTAAAACCCACACGTAGAACGAAGAGTTTTTCTACACGCAATGGTGTGGACTATAAATGGCAACTCAAATCTGCTCTATCTACGTATATGAATTATGTTAAGCGCTTTTTTCACCTTATATATTATGGATATAAATTACAATTAGACACGGAAACTACCAAAAGACAAAAAAAAGTTTTCGGGAAATATCTGCAGCGATCCAATTTAAATCTGCCATTGAAGCCACGAAAATTGAATCACAGTTCTTGAGAAACCTGGAAATCAAAACTAGAGGGCTTCAAATGATGCAAGCAGATTTCGAAGGAATAAAGGTAGCTGTATATGGACAAAAGTAATGGAAGAAATTACAAACACGAAATCTGTAGTTGTTCATGGGTCTGATTCAGATCTTCTAAGAATCTTACTAGAAGACTTCATGAGCAGTTGATGATACTTTTAAGGGCACAGACAAGCTGAACTGAAAAGAAATGCTACCAAATTATTAAACATCCAATAAATAATATGAGTCATTTTAGGCGAGATATTGGTGGGATAGAAAAATACTATTGAGTAGTAATTTAAGCTTGACATGCTTACGTTATAATTTAACTAATTTTTCCATTGGGAGTAATTTTTACTTTACTATCTTCTGGTTTAAGAGACCATTGCTTACTTTCAGCCACCCAATGAAAGTTCTTGTATTAGTTTTGTTATTCAGTTAATAAATACTGAATGAGGGCAGGCTTCAACAACGGTTGGTATAAAACTGTTATTTGCACCACAAATTTCTGAACATTGGCCGAAGAATAAGCCTGTGCATATAATATTAGCTGCTACTTGATTTAAACGTCCTGGAGTAGCAACTGCTTTAATACCAAAGGCGGGTATAGCTCATGAGTGAAAAACATCGTCAGCTTTAATTAAGATACGAATGTCAATATTAATAGGTAATACAACAGGATTGTCTACATCTAGTAGACGAAATGATTTAGGATTTATTTCACTGATAGGGATTATGTAAGAATCAAATTCTGTGAAGGGGAAGTCAGAATATTCATAGCTTCGGTATCATTGATGCCCGATTGTTTTAAGAGTGATTGCTGGCTGATGAATTTCGTCTAGTAGGTGTAGGAGTCGTAAGGATGGGAGGGCGTTAAAGATTAGTGTAATAGCAGGCAGAATTGTTCAAATAGTCTCTAGGGTTTGTCCCTCTATAAGTTACGATTAATGTATGTGTTTGGTAGAAGAGAGGCAAGTAAATAACCTAGAAGAACTGTAATTATAGTTACAATGTGTATTGTATGATCATTAAAAAATAATATTTGTTCTATTACAGGGGACGCCCATCTTGAACATTTAGCAGACTTCAAATTGTCATTTCTAAGAAAGAGGATTATTCTTATATTTGGGGCTTAGGCCCAATGCATTTATCTGCCACATTAGAAGTTTGTTAGATAGGGAAGTTCTGCATAACTATGTTCTGCGGGTGGTAGGTTCTGAAATCATTCTAAAGATGTTGTTTGTTGATATGAAAAGACTACTCGTCGAGCTCTTGCAAAGGCTTCTCATATAATAATTACAAGTACTAAGACGGCAACGAAGGAAAGGAATGAACCAATACTTGATACTATATTTCACGTAGTGTAGGCGTCTGGGTAATCTGAATGCCGACGAGGTATTCCTCTTAGACCTAAGAAATGTTGAGGGAAGAATGTTATGTTTACTACTATAAATATTACTAAGAATTGAATTTTTAGTCATGTAGGATTTTTTCGTTGTTCCTCTAAATAAGGGGAATCAAATTGCATAAACTATTCCTAAAACACCAAAAGTTTCCCTTTTACCACTTTCTTGGGTTACAATATGTGAAATTATGCCGAATCCCGGAAGAATTAAAATGTAAACTTCAGGATGGCCAAAGAATCAGAATAGATGTTGGTATAAAATTGGATATCCTCCTCCTGAGGGGTCAAAGAAGGAGGTATTAAGATTTCGGTCAGTTAGAAGTATTGTAACAGCTCCCGCCAATACGGAAAGAGATAAAAGAAGTAATACAGCAGTGATTACTACAGACCAAACAAATAATGGCATTCGTTCTAAAGTTATTCCGGGAGTTCGTATATTAATTACGGTTGTAATAAAATTTACGGCCCCGAGAATTGAGGATACACCAGCTAGATGAAGAGAGAAAATAGAAAGGTCGACAGAGGCTCGGGCGTGAGCAATGGCTCTGGAGAGAGGAGAATACATAGTTAATCCGGTTCCTGCACCACTTTCTACAATTCTTCCTGTTAATAGTAGAGTTAATGAGGGTGGTAATAACCAGAATTTTATGTTGTTTAGGCGAGGGAATGCCATGTCAGGTGCTCCTAGTATTAAAGGCATTAATCAATTACCAAAGCCCCCAATTATAATTGGCATAACTATGAAGAAAAACATAATGAAAGCATGAGCAGTAACAATTACATTATAAATTTGGCCATCGCCAATTAAGCCACACGGCCGACCAAGTTCTGCCCGAATGAGAAGACTTAGTGATGTTCCTAGTATCCCTGCTCAAGGCCCAAAGATCAAGTATATTGTACCAATATCTTTATGATTTGTAGAAAATAATCATCGTTGCAAGTGAAATTAAATAGTGTGGCCGAAGTGGTGATTGATTGTAAATCTATTTAAGGTTAGTTAACCTCCTATTAGGTTTTATAATCAACTAGCAGCGTTCACCCCGCTTCGCTGCGGTCACCCCGGAACGCAATAAACTTTGTTACTTAGATAATTTTTACTTTTTCGCTTTCAAGTGATTTATAGCGCCTGTTAGTTATGTTAACCCGCCGAGTCACAGGGTCATGCGGGTTGCATATAAATACGTTTATTTTTATACCTATGATGAACTAATAACAAAGGATTTCTACGTATGGACACCTGAATGGTCAATTATCTCAAGACACTGGTAATTGAAAATAAAGTGATATGATAAAAACCATCTAGGGTCCAAATCCTAACAACCCCCCAAAAATGAAAGAAATCGGTTCAGCCGTATTAGCGTGATGAGCGGACAAAGGATTTTTTGTACGTATTTACACCTGATTGGTCAATTATCTCAAGACACTGGTAATTGAAAATTAAAGTGATATGATAAAAACCATCTAGGGTCCAAATCCTAACAACCCCCCAAAAATGAAAGAAATCGGTTCAGCCGTATTAGCGTGATGAGCGGACAAAGGATTTTGTGCGTTCTCTTTTATATATATAGAAAGATATTTATGATATCGGACTCGGACTGCAATTTCGGAGTAGTAGTTAATATACTAAGACCTAAAAGATTGCCTTTTATTTATAGCTTTGAAGGCCATTAGTTATTTTAACCTAAAGTCTTTGTTTAAAGGATGTTGACAGTTAAAGGTAAAATGATTCTGCCTCTTAATGAAATAATAATGAATATTGATCTAATTGTTGTTTCTTGACTTTTTTTCATTAAGGATGTTCATGTTTGGTTATAATGATTAAAATGAAGGCAGCATATGCAATTCGCATATAATAGAAAAGGGTAATTAGTACAGTTATTACTATTAAGGTGAGAATAACAAATGATATTTGTTCAGCAGTTTTTATAATGATGATTCATTTAGGTAAGAATCCCAAGAATGGCGGAAGACTTCCTAAAGATAAAAGACTGGTAAAAATAGCTAATTTTGTTGTTACAATAATCTTATTAGAAAAAGTTTGATTAATATGAAATATTTTGTTTATTGCGAAAAGAGTGACTGCTATTATTGAAAGTAAGGCATAAAATAAGAAGTAGAGGGATCATGCTATGTTACTTAATAGAAGGGCTATAAGTATTCAGCCAGTGTGAGTAATAAATGAAAATGCTTGATTTTACGTAGTGATGTTTGATTTAAACGTCTGATTGAACCTACTACTAAAGATAAAATTAAGGTTAGGTAGATTAGATTTGTGGGTTTTAAGCTGTAAGTAAGTAGGCCGAGGGGGGGCTAATTTTTGTCATGTTATTAAAATAATGCAGTCTATTCAGAGTATGGTCTCTATTACTTCGGGCATTCAAAAGTGAAGAGGAGATGCCCTATTTTAAAAATTAAGGAAATAGTAATTAAATAATATGTAGTTTGTAGTCCTATGTAAAGTAAAATAATTGCTATTAGAAGTAAGGATCTTCCAAAAGCTTGTACTAAAAAGTATTTTAGAGCAGATTCCGTGTGACGTTGATTGTTGGTCTTTGAAATCAGGGGGATGAATGATAGGAGGTTAATTTCAAGACCAATTCAAGTACCAAATCATGATGAGGAAGTTAGGGAAATAAGAGTTCCTAACACAAGTGTTGTAGAGAATAAAAGAGTTTTAGGGTTAGTGAGCATTAGAAAAAGAAGAGTAATCTTCATATGTGGGGTATGAGCCCACTAGCTTATCTTAGCTTATCTTTCTACACTTTAGCGTACGGTGCACGTAGCTTTTTGATGTCAAAGGTGAAAGTTTAATTCTTTAAGGTGTAATAAGAGTATATTAAAATACTTGATTTATCCTATCACGATAATCCTTTAATCAGGCATCTTATTATTTAATAATTATTTATAGTGGTATACGAGAATTTAAATAGATGAATATTGGGTTATAATAATTAAATTTAGAAATATTATATATTAATAATAATTAAAACTTGAAAATCTATTAAAGCCTCGTAATTAACCTGAGATACCGACTAAAGGTATATTAATAAGACTAAAGTATCCAGAATATACTAGTTTTTACGTATCCAGAATATGCTAGTGTAAGGAAACAGTAATACTTGTATAGGATACAATTTTGTTTGAGGAAAAAAAAAAACAAAATTGTATCCTAGACAAGGTGGAAAATAGTTTTTATTTAATACTAATTTTTATCAATTGTATTAAATACATAATTAATATTTATTTATTTTAGCGTTATAAATTAATGATAAAGTATTATCCTGGCTTTTCTTCTCTTGTTTGTCTAGTTGTACATGTAACCTTCCGGATAAGAAATAAATGTCATTTATCTTAAAGGTAAATGATGAAGTATAATCGGTCGCAGTACTTGTTTTTGTTTATTGATTAATGTTTGAAGCAGTTTAGGTTTAGCAAGACCCGGCGAAATTCGTGCCAGCTGCCGCGGTGAGACGAGGGGGTTGAAGGGAAGAGGCAGTGACGGTTAAGGTGTAGTTATAAATTTAAATTATAGGATTTTGTCTTTTTATTTTTAGGTGGAATTATTATTTAAAATAATGAGTTCTATATTTGAGGCTATGAAATTATTTGCTAAACTAGGATTAGATACCCTATTATTTTTAATGTAAAATGTAAAACCTGGGTAATAGTAGTTATATTCTTGAAACTCAAAGGATTTGACGGTATTTTAGACTGTTCAGAGTAATCTGTCCCGTAATCGACAATGCACGATATATTTTACTTAATGTTGTTGGCAGTTTGTATACCGCCGTAGTTGAAGGTATTAAGGAGAGGTTAGAAACTTTTATTATCTTTATTGAGCAGGACTTCAGGTCAAGGTGCAGCTTATCAGTAAGAGGAGATGGATTACAATGGAATGTTTATACGGATTTTATTATGAAATCATTTAGATGAAGGTGGATTTGAATGTAATACTAGTTATATTGCTATTATGAGTAGGGCTCTAGAATATGTACACATCGCCCGTCGCTCTCACTTGTTTAGGTGAGATAAGTCGTAACATCGTGAGTGTACCGGAAGGTGTGCCTAGGTTGAATTAGTAACAAAATAGAGCTTGTTAGTTGAGGTATTCATTTACATCGAGGAGGTTTCTGTGCGATTCAGATTATTTTGATTGAAGGATGTACTTATATATATATATATATATATATATATATATATATATATATATATATATATATATATATATATATATATATATATATATATATATATATATATATATATATATATATATATATATATATATATATATATATATATATAACTTTTATTGATACCAAGTGAATTAACTTTAATTGATGTTATTGTATGGGGTATAGAATTAATTTGTTGATATCATAATTAATTAGTACCGTAAGGGATTGTTTAAATTGGTGAAATTTTGTTTGAAGGGATGAAACATGAAATGTACCTTTGTATCAGAGGGCACTAAATAATATTATTATATAATTATTTCCGGAAATGGAAAGAGCTAAAATATTATGATATTATAGGTAGTATATTATTTATGAATCTTATGCTTTTCGGTTTCCATTATATCTGGTTGTGCAGGAATTTGATTTAATTCAGCCGCGGCTAGACTTGTTGTGGATTTGATTTTTGTAATTCTGCCGTGAGTAATAGTAAGGGGCATTTGCTCTTTACTTTTATTATTTATAATGTGGTTTTATATTAAATCAAAGATGTGGGCTTAAAAGTATCCCTCATTTGTAATTTTGTTATAACTTATTTGAGTTGTTTATAATATTTTATTGCATTTAATTTATTACTGTACTTTTGCCTTAAATTAGTTAAGGTAATTTATAATGGTGTTATTAGATTATTGGAGAGGATGATTAAAGGAATTCGGCAAAGATTTCCTCCGCCTGTTTATCAAAAACGTCCTTTTTTTAAAATAGAAGGTCTGACCTGCCTAGTGAGGCTTTAAACGGCCGCGGTATCTTGACCGTGCGAAGGTAGCATAATCATTAGTCCTTTAATTGTGGGCTTGTATGAAAGGTTGGACGAGTGGAAAACTGTCTCTGTTCATAACGTTCAATTTTACCTTGAGTGAAAAGGCTTAAATAATTTAAGAGGTAGATAAGACCCTATAGATCTTTATATTTAAGTAGTAATTTTTGTAGTTGGTAATGAATAAATTTGCTATTTGATTGTTGCGTTGGGGCGACGAGAAGATAAAATAAACTCTTTTTTATATAATTACTTTTAAGTATTTTTATGATCCTTTATTGATGATTGTTAGACTAAGTTACCTCAGGGATAACAGCGTAATTTTTTTTGAGACTTCATATCGACAAGAGAGATTGCGACCTTGATGTGGGATTAATATTTTATCTAGGTGCAGAAGCTTAGTGTATAGGTCTGTTCGACCTTTGAAATCTTAGATGATCTGAGTTCAGATCGGCGTAAGCCAGATCGGTTTCTATCCTTTATTGGTAGTAGTACTTTAGTACGAAAGGACCAAGTACTAATAATATTTATTATTAAGGAATAAAAATAAATGAGCAATTACTTTGGCAGATAAGTGCATTAAAATTAGGATCTAATAGTGGATGAATCGAGTGCAGGTAATGATGTATAATGATTATATTATAGGTGTGGTTTCTTATTTGATTTTGATTATTTGTGTTTTAATTGGGGTTGCATTTTTAACTTTATTAGAGCGGAAGGTTCTAGGACATATTCAAATTCGTCGGGGGCCTAATAAGGTAGGCATTTGCGGCTTACCTCAACCTTTTGCAGATGCAATTAAATTAATTACTAAGGTGCAAGTTTTTCCTAGTATGTCTAATTATTATCCTTATTATCTAGCTCGTGTTTTTAGTTATTTTTATCTTTGTTAGTATGATTGAGAATCCCTTATTTAAGTGTTACACTGACTTTTTCTTTAGGTTATTTTTTATTATTATTTTTTTTTTTTGTAGCACAAGCATGGGTGCGTATACTGTAATAATTGCTGGTTGGTCTCCATCTCCTAATTCTTCATATTCTTTGTTAGGAGGTCTTCGAGCAGTAGCACAAACTATTTCTTATGAGGTTAGTTTGGCTTTAATTTTGTGGTCTTTTGTATTTTTAGGTGAGAGATTGTTGAATTTTGGTTATTATCAGGAAGAGTTATGGTTTTATGAATCACGTTTCCTTTGGCATTAGTTTGATTTGCTTCTTGTTTAGCCGAAACTAATCGTACTCCTTTTGATTTTGCAGAAGGTGAGTCAGAACTTGTTTCTGGATTTAATATTGAGTATAGAGCTGGGGGATTTGCTCTTATTTTTATGGCTGGATATGGTAGTATTTTGTTTATAAGAGCTTTATTTAGTATTTTGTTTTAAGGTCATGATATTTTTTCTGTTTTGTTTTTTTGTAAGGTAGTATTTATTTCTTTTGGGTTTATTTGAGTACGAGGAATGTTACCACGATTTCGATATGATAAATTAATATATCTTGCTTGAAAGTGTTTTTTGCCTCTATCTCTTAATTATCTTTAATTTTTAGGAGGCTTAAAGCTTCTTTTTATTTCTCTTTTAATTTTTGTGTATTAAATTAAAAATAAGTTCTTAGAGCTTTGCTCTGTTGTATGTTTTCAAAACATGCTTATTCTCAGCCAAAGAACTAAGTTTTATTTAGTTGGAAATCTCATAAGGAGGAGAGATATGGCACAAATAGGAAGTAAGTGAAGTAGATAACCGTGAGAATTTGACCTGTTAGAATGTAAGGGTCCTCGACTGGTCGGGCCCCGATTCAAGTTAAAAAGATTACTGTGCTAACTATAATTCAGAATATAATTTGGTTAATAGGATAGAATTGTAAACCTCGTATTTTTCCAGTATGAAAAAATGGGATAGTTATTAAAATGAGGATTTATATTACTAAAGCAATAACTCCTCCGAGTTTATTAGGAATGGAACGAAGAATGGCATAAGCAAATGGGAAGTATCATTCTGGTTGTATATGTACTGGTGTGACTAAGGGATTCGCAGGAGTGAAATTTTCAGGATCTCCTAGTATATATGGATTTCCAAGGGTAAGTAATATTAGGGCTGTTATGTTATTGATTGAGTTTAAGGACCTAGGTACACAACAAAAGATACTGCGGCCTCCGATTCATTATTGAATTTCTTTTCTAGCTAGCTCTAAGCCAATACGAATTAAAAAATACATGCTGATGCCCACTGCTACTTCTAAATTTCAAAGCATTGTAAGAAGAACATAAGTCGGCAAAAGCCGTGTAGCCTTACCGGACAGATTGAAATGGACCCCCTGGCGCGCATGTAGCACTCAGACCCACTAATTAAAATTCTAACATCCCCGTCCATCCTCAAAAATATTTCTTTAATCACCGCATCACTTAGAGATCGATTTAATCTCTTATTAATATCTCTTTTCAGAAATTGTAGAATACTATTACAATGAAGTCAAGTAACATCTCTACTAATGTTCTCATTTTCAGGTGATTTCTTGTGTTGCAGATGCATATTACAATAAGTTTCACAAGCTCAGTGATGCCTACCCTTTCGCTAGTGACCATCATAACTTGTCCATCATTTTAACGCATTTTCTCTTTAATATACCTACTGAGCTCACCGTAATATTCAGTCTTTCTCAGCTAAAGACTTCTTGTTCCGCACGTCACTGGTTTAAAACTCGAATAATTCGAATTGGCAAGTCCTAAGGACAATATGTGCTTCCGAACTTTTCCCATTTCAACCCACCCTCTCTCGTCGGTTGTACTGCATGCAAACTGATTCCACTCGTTTTTATCTTAATGCATCGGGATATCTTTAATTAGTATAACCATTATTTCTGCAGAAAGCCACAGTCGGCAGCCTTGTAGATGAATCTTAACCTTTCTGTAAATTTTAGTCTATTACAGCATGTGACTTGCAATTGAAAAAGCATAATCTGTTTACGCTTCTTATCAAATATTACTATCAATGGTTGGTTGTTGTGCATGCTAACTACTTGCATTCGTTATCATAAGCCAACAACAAGTATCTCGCCATCTCCTCTTAGTAAAATTTATCTGAACGTTTCGGTCTCCTAGTAATACTATGTTTTCTGAAATTTTCTCACCTGATAATTTGCTTGATGTCTCTATTCTACACCTGTTCCACCAAACCTGTATAACATGTTTGTATCGCGAATCAGTGCTTTACACAGCTAGCTAAAGTAATTCATCGGCCGGAATTCTCTCACAGGCTAAGAGAAGCGGGCCTGGTTCTACAAGGTAATTACGCACCTTTTTACCTAAGGATCTCCTACTAGATTTTCATGCCAATAACCAGCATGTGAATCCTTTACAAGTCTATTATAACTGTTACAGAAAATTGTTAAGCTTCGTGGGCTTCTGTCTCAAAAGTAGCTTGGTACAGTCCCAAAGGAAAGAGGTGCTAAGCAGTAAACATTGATCATCCTTATGACGCATAAAACCTAGGGCAAAAAGTCGAAAATAACTGCGATGGGCGTGTAGTAGAGCTATCAATCCTACGACCAGGTGTTGGTTAAAAATCTACATGGAGTCTTTGCATGTATGTAACATCCAAACATCGTTCTTTATTAAGAGTGTTAAACTTTACATTCTTGTAGGAGAGTCGAAACCTAAAGGGCAGTTACACAATTCTAAGTTTCCTTGCCGATGGCAGAATCCGTATGGGAAAGGTACGGCAGCTCATATTGTCTTTAGAACATGCTAATTCGAAATATTCGAGTTTAAACCCAGTGACGTGCGGAACAAGAAGTCTTTAGCTGAGAAAGAATTAATATCACGGTGAGCTCATAAGGTATAGTAAAGAGAAAGCGCGTTAAAATGATGAACAAGTTGATAGGTCACTTGCGATAGGAAAGGCATCCCCCAACTTGTAAAGCTTTTTGCAATATGCATCCTCAACGACAGAAATCGCCTTAAAATGGGAACATTAGCAGAGATGTCACTTGACTTCATTGTAATAGCATTCTAAAATTTCTGAAAAGAGATATTAATAAGAGATTAAATCGATCTCTAAATGATGCGGTGATTAAAGAAATAATTTTGAGGATGGACGGAGATGTTAGATTTTTAATTAGTGGGTCAGAGTGCTACAGGCGCGCCAAGGGGTCCATTTCAATCTGTCCGATAAGGTTAAACGGCTTTCAATGCTGTGAAATTTAGAAGTAGCAGTGGACATCAGCATGTATTTTTTATTTCGTATTGGCTTAGAGCTAGAAAAGAAATTCAACAATGAATCGGAGGCCGCAGTACCTAGGTCCTTAAACTCGATCAATAACATAACAGCCCTAATATTACTTAACCTTTTAAATCCTTATATACTAGGAAATCCTGAAAATTTCACTCCGGCGAATCCCTTAGTCACACCAGTACATATTCAACCAGAATGATACTTCCTATTTGCTTATGCCATTCTTCGTTCCATTCCTAATAAACTCGGACGAGTTATTGCCTTAGTAATATAAATCCTCATTTTAATAACCATCCCATTTTTTCATACTAGAAAAATACGAAGTTTACAATTCTATCCTATTAACCAAATTATATTCTGAATTATAGTTAGCACAGTAATCTTTTTAACTTGAATCGGGGCCCGACCAGTCGAAGATTCTTACATTCTAACAGGTCAAATTCACACGGTTATCTACTTCGCTTACTTCCTATTTGTGCCATATCTCTCCTCCTTATGAGATTTCCTACTAAATAAAACTTAGTTCTTTGGCTGAGAATAAGCATATGTTTTGAAAACATACAACAGAGCAAAGCTCTAAGAACTTATTCTTAATTTAATACACATAAATTAAAAGAGAAATAAAAAGAAGCTTTAAGCCCCCTAAAAATAAAAGATAATTAAGAGATAGAGGCAAAAAACACTTTCAAGCGAGATATATTAATTTTTCATATCGAAATCGTGGTAACGTTCCTCGTACTCAAATAAACCCAAAAGAAATAAATACTACCTTACAAAAAAGCAAAACAGAAAAAATGTCATGACCTAAAAAGAAAATACTAAATAAAGCTCTTATAAACAAAATACTAGCATATCCAGCCATAAAAATAAGAGCAAATCCCCCAGCTCTATACTCAATATTAAATCCAGAAACAAGTTCTGACTCACCTTCTGCAAAATCAAAAGGAGTACGATTAGTTTCGGCTAAACAAGAAGCAAATCAAACTAATGCCAAAGGAAACGTGATTCATAAAACCATAACTCTTCCTGATAATAACCAAAATTCAACAATCTCTCACCTAAAAATACAAAAGACCACAAAATTAAAGCCAAACTAACCTCATAAGAAATAGTTTGTGCTACTGCTCGAAGACCTCCTAACAAAGAATATGAAGAATTAGGAGATGGAGACCAACCAGCAATTATTACAGTATACGCACCCATGCTTGTACTACAAAAAAAAAATAATAATAAAAAATAACCTAAAGAAAAAGTCAGTGTAACACTTAAATAAGGGATTCTCAATCATACTAACAAAGATAAAAATAACTAAAAACACGAGCTAGATAATAAGGATAATAATTAGACATACTAGGAAAAACTTGCACCTTAGTAATTAATTTAATTGCATCTGCAAAAGGTTGAGGTAAGCCGCAAATGCCTACCTTATTAGGCCCCCGACGAATTTGAATATGTCCTAGAACCTTCCGCTCTAATAAAGTTAAAAATGCAACCCCAATTAAAACACAAATAATCAAAATCAAATAAGAAACCACACCTATAATATAATCATTATACATCATTACCTGGACTCGATCATCCATTATTAGATCCTAATTCTAATGCACTTATCTGCCAAAGTAATTGCTCATTTATTTTTATTCCTTAATAATAAATATTATTAGTACTTGGTCCTTTCGTACTAAAGTACTACTACCAATAAAGGATAGAAACCGATCTGGCTTACGCCGATCTGAACTCAGATCATGTAAGATTTCAAAGGTCCAACAGACCTATACACTAAGCTTCTGCACCTCGATAAAATATTAATCCAACATCAAGGTCGCAATCTCTCTTGTCGATATGAACTCTTAAAAAAAATTACACTGTTGTCCCTGAGGTAACTTAGTCTAACAATCATCAATAAAGGATCATAAAATTTTTAAAACTAATTATATAAAAAAGAGTATATTTTATCTTCTCGTCGCCCCAACGCAACAATCAAATAGCAAATTTATTCATTACTACCTACAAAAATTACTACTTAAATATAAAAATCTACAGGGTCTTATCGTCCTCTTAAATTATTTAAGCCTTTTCACTCAAAAGTAAAATTCAACGTTATGAAAAAAGACAGTCTTCCTCTCGTCCAACCTTTCATACAAGCCCACAATTAAAAGACTAATGATTATGCTACCTTCGCACGGTCGTTTAAAGCCTCACTAGACAGGTCAGACCTATTTTAACAAAAGGCCATGTTTTTGATAAACAGGCGGAGGAAATCCTTGCCGAATTCATTTAATCATCCTCTCCAATATACTAATAACACCATTATAAATTACCTTAACTATCTTAAGGTAAAAGTACAGTAATAAATTAAATGCAATAAAATATTATAAACAACTCAAATAAGTTATAACAATATTACAAATGACGGCTTCTTCTAAGCCCACATCTTTCATTTAATATAAAACCACATTATAAATAAAAAAAAGAAAAGAGCAAATCCCCCTTACTAATACTCACGGCAAAACTACAAATATCAAATCCACAACAAGTCTAGCCGCGGCTGAATTAAATCCAATTCCTGCACAACCAGATATAATGGAAACCGAAACGCATTTCACCACTAAAATAAGATTCATAAATAATATACTACCTTAATATCATAATATTTTAACTCTTTCCATTTCGGGAAATAATTATATAATAATATTATTTAGTGCCCCCTGATACAAAAGGTACATTTCATATTTTCTTCCCTTCAAACAAAATTTCATCTATTTAAACAATCCCATACGGTACTAATTAACTATAATATCAACAAATTAATTCTATACCCCATACAATAACATCAATTACAGTTGATTCACATAGTCTCAATAAAAGTTATAGTATATATATATATATATATATATATATATATATATATATATATATATATATATATATATATAAGTACATCCTTCAATCAAAATAATCTGAATCGCACAGAAACCTCCTCGATATAAACGAATAGCTCAACTAACAAGCTCTATTTTGTTACTAATTCAACCTAGGCACACCTTCCGGTACACCCACTATGTTACGACTTATCTCACCTAAACAAGTGAGAGCGACGGGCGATGTGTACATATTCTAGAGCCCTACTCATAATAGCAATATAACTAATATTACATTCAAAGCCACCTTCATCTAAATGATTTCATAATAAAATCCGTATAAACATTCCATTGTAATCCATCTCCTCTTACTGATAAGCTGCACCTTGACCTGAAGTCCTGCTCAATAAAGATAATAAAAGTTTCTAACCTCTCCTTAATACCTTCAACTACGGCGGTATACAAACTGCCAACAACAGTAAGTAAAATATATCGTGCATTGTCGATTACGGGACAGATTACTCTGAACAGTCTAAAATACCGTCAAATCATTTGAGTTTCAAGAATATAACTACTATTACCCAGGTATTACATTTTACATTAAAAATAATAGGGTATCTAATCCTAGTTTAACAAATAATTTCATAGCCTCAAATATAGAACTCATTATTTTAAATAATAATTCCACCTAAAAATAAAAAGACAAAATCCTATAATTTAAATTTATAACTACACCTTAACCGTCACTGCCTCTTCCCTTCAACCACCTCGTCTCACCGCGGCAGCTGGCACGAATTTCGCCGGGTCTTGCTAAACCTTAACTGCTTTAAACATTAATCAATAAACAAAAACAGGTACTGCGACCGATTATACTTCATCATTTACCTTTAAGATAAATGACATTTATTTCTTATCCGGAAGGTTACATGTACAACTAGACAAACAAAAGAAGAAAAGCCAGGATAATACTTTATCATTAATTTATAACGCTAAAATAAATAATTTTTAATTATGTATTTAATACAATTGATAAAAATTAGTATTAAATAAAAACTATTTTCCACCTTGTCTAGGATACAATTTTGTTTTTTCCCACCTCAAAATAAATTGTATCCTATACAAGTATTACTCTCTCCTTACACATATGCTGTAATAACTAGCATATTCTGGATACAAGAGTCTTATTAATATACCTTTAGTCGGTATCTCAGGATAATTAAGAGGATTTAATAGATTTTCAAGTTTTAATTATTATTAATATATAATATTTCTAAATTTAATTATTATAACCCAATATTCATCTATTTAAATTCTCGTATACCACTATAAATAATTATTAAATAATAAGATGCCTGATTAAAGGATTATCGTGATAGGATAAATCAAGTATTTTAATATACTCTTATTACACCTAAAAGAATTAAACTTTCACCTTTTACATCAAAAAGCAACGTGCACCGTACACTAAAGTGTAGAAAGATAAGCTAAGATAAGCTAGTGGGCTCATACCCCACATATGAAGATTACTCTTCTTTTTCTAATGCTCACTAACCCTAAAACTCTTTTATTCCCTACAACACTTGTGTTAGGAACCCTTATTTCCTTAACTTCCTCATCATGATTTGATACTTGAATTGGTCTTGAAATTAACCTCCTATCATTCATCCCCCTGATTTCAAAGACCAACAATCAACGTCACACCGAATCTGCTCTAAAATACTTTTTAGTACAAGCTATTGGAAGATCCTTACTTCTAATAGCAATTATTATACCTTACATAGGACTACAAACTACATATTACTATTTCCTTACTATTTAAAATAGGGGCAGCTCCTCCTCACTTCTGAATGGTCGAAGTAATAGAGGCCATACTTTGAATAGACTGCATTATTTTAATAACATGACAAAAATTAGCCCCCCTCGGCCTACTTTTTTACAGCTTAATACCCACAAATCTAATCTACCTAACCTTAATTTTATCTTTAGTAGTAGGTTCAATCGGAGGTTTAAATCAAAATCACTACGTAAAATCATAGCACTTTCGTCTATTACTCACACTGGATCAATACTTATAGCCCTTCCATTAAGTGACATAGCATGATCCCTCTACTTCTTATTTTATGCCTTACTTTTAATAATAGCAGTCACTCTTTTCGCAATAAACAAAATACTTCATATTAATCAAGCTTTCTAATAAGATTATTGTAACAACAAAATTAGCTATTTTTACAAGTCTTTTATTTTTAGGAGGCCTTCCGCTTTTCTTGCGATTCTTACCTAAATGAATCATCATAAAAAAAACTGCTGAACAAATATCATTTGTTATTCTCACCCTAATAGTAATAACTGTACTAATTACCCTTTTCTATATTATGCGAATTACATATGCTGCCTTCATTTTAATCATTATAACCAAACATGAACATCCTTAATGAAAAAGAGTCAAGAAACATCAATTAGATCAATATTCATTATTATTTCATTAAGAGGCAGAATCATTTTACCTTTAACTGTCAACATCCTTTAAACAAAGACTAAGTTAAATAAAACTAATGGCCTTCAAAGCTATAAATAAAAGGCAATCTTTTAGGTCTTATTATATTAACTACTACTCTGGAATTGCAGTCCGATATCATAAATATTGACTATAAAACCTAATAGGAGGTTTATTAACCATAAATAGATTTACAATCTATCACCTAAAACTTCGGCCACACTATTTAATTTCACTTGCAACGATGATTATTTTCTACAAATCATAAAGATATTGGTACAATATACTTGATCTTTGGGGCTTGAGCAGGGATAGTAGGAACATCACTAAGTGTTCTCATTCGGGCAGAACTTGGTAGGCCGTGTGGCTTAATTGGCGATGGCCAAATTTATCATGTAATTGTTACTGCTCATGCATTCATTATGATTTTCTTCATACTTATGCCAATTATAATTGGGGGCTTTGGTAATTGATTAGTGCCTTTAATACTAGGAGCACCTGACATGGCATTCCCTCGCCTAAACAACATAAAATTCTGGTTATTACCACCCTCATTAACTCTACTATTAACAGGAAGAATTGTAGAAAGTGATGCAGGAACCGGATGAACTGTGTATCCTCCTCTCTCCAGAGCCATTGCTCACGCCGGAGCCTCTGTCGACCTTTCTATTTTCTCTCTTCATCTAGCTGGTGTATCCTCAATTCTCGGGGCCGTAAATTTTATTACAACCGTAATTAATATACGAACTCCCGGAATAACTTTAGAACGAATGCCATTATTTGTTTGATCTGTAGTAATCACTGCTGTATTACTTCTTTTATCTCTTCCCGTATTGGCGGGAGCTGTTACAATACTTCTAACTGACCGAAATCTTAATACCTCCTTCTTTGACCCCTCAGGAGGAGGAGATCCAATTTTATACCAACATCTATTCTGATTCTTTGGCCATCCTGAAGTTTACATTTTAATTCTTCCGGGATTCGGCATAAGTTCACATATTGTAACCCAAGAAAGTGGTAAAAGGGAAACTTTTGGTGTTTGGGAATAATTTATGCAATACTAGCAATTGGGTTCCTAGGCTTTATTGTCTGAGCACATCATATATTCACTGTTTGTATAGACGTTGATACTCGCGCTTACTTTACCACAGCCACAATAATCATTGCTGTTCCTACAGGAATTAAGGTATCCAGATGAATTGCCACATTTCATGGAGCACAAATAACTTACTCGCCTTCAATCTAATGAACTTTAAGTTTTATTTTCCTATTTACTGTTGGGGGCCTCACAGGAGTCGTATTAACAAATTCATCTTTAGATATTGTTCTCCATGACACTTATTCCGTAGTAGCACATTTTCATTATGTACTATCTATAGGTGCTGTATTTGCTATCATAGCAGGACTTATTCATTGATTCCCCTTATTTAGAGGAACAACGAAAAAATCCTACATGACTAAAAATTCAATTCTTAGTAATATTTATAGGAGTAAACATCACATTCTTCCCTCAACATTTCTTAGGTCTAAGAGGAATTCCTCGTCGGTATTCAGATTACCCAGACGTCTACACTACATGAAATATAGTATCAAGTATTGGTTCATTCCTTTCCTTCGTTGCCGTCTTAGTACTTGTAATTATTATATGAGAAGCCTTTGTAAGAGCTCGACCAGTAGTCTTTTCAAATCAACAAACAACATCTATAGAATGATTTCAGAACCTACCACCCGCAGAACATAGTTATGCAGAACTTCCCTTACTAACAAACTTCTAAGGTGGCAGATAAGTGCATTGGGCCTAAGTCCCAAATATAAGAATAATCCTCTTCCTTAGAAATGGCCATTTAAAAATCAGCTAGGTCTTCAAGATGCAGCGTCCCCTGTAATAGAACAAATAGTATTTTTTAATGATCATACAATACACATTGTAACTATAATTACAGTTCTTCTAGGTTATTTACTAGCCTCTCTTCTACCAAACGCTAACATTAATCGTAACTTATTAGACGGACAAACACTAAAGACTATTTGAACAATTCTGCCTGCTATTACACTAATCTTTATCGCCCTCCCATCCTTACGACTCCTATACCTACTAGACGAAATTCATCAGTCAGCAATCCCACTTAAAACAATCGGGCATCAATGATACTGAAGCTATGAATATTCTGACAGAATTTGATTCTTACACAATCCCTATCAATGAAATAAATCCTAATTCATTTCGTGTACTAGATGTAGACAATCGTATTGTATTACCTATTAATATTGACATTCGTATCTTAATTACCGGTGCCGATATTCTTCACTCATGAGCTATACCCGCTTTTGGTATTAAAGCAGTTGCTACTCCAGGACGTTTACATCAAGTAGCAGCTAACATTACATGCACAGGCTTATTCTTCGGACAATGTTCAGAAATTTGTGGTGCAATTCACAGTTTTATAAAAATCGTTGTTGAAGCCTGCCCTTTTTCAGTATTTATTAACTGAATTACAAAAATAATAAAAGAACTTTCATTGGGTGGCTGAAAGTAAGGAATGGCCTCTTAAACCAAAAGATAGTAAAGTAACAATTACTCCCAATGGAAAAATTAGTTAAATTATAACGTAAGCATGTCAAGTTTAAATTACTACTCAATAGTATTTTTCTATCCCACAAATATCTCGCCTAAAATGACTCATATTATTTATTGTATTTTCCTTATGCTACCTACTATTTGCATCTATTATATATTTTAATTGAAATACACCTCATCCTTCCTCAGTCACTTTTTATCTACACGTGAATAAGATTATCCGGCAGGGACCACACACCTACCTCTTTCGAATGGGTTCAGGATTGGACCATTTTCTGCTGGAGTTGGAGGTACTTGCAAATTCAATGCTGCACACTTGCGTGTTAGTAGGGGAAAAAGTAGCAATATTTAAGCTTTGTAACTACTCCCTTTTTATACCTGATATGGATTATACCAGGGAGGACATGTTTCCTTATCCATACAGACGAATAAGAAATGTGTAATCTTGACCATTTTGTCAGGATTGAGTTTTTGTTGGTTGAAGACTCTGACTAACTTGCACAATTTTTCTTCTTTATGAAGGGACTTGAAGGCTGCCAACTATTCACTACTGAGTACAGCTGAGGTCGTGTCACAGCCAGATACATCATGAAAAAGTGAAAGCAATATTTTAATGACGTTAAAATTTCTTTAAATTTAATAATTTGGCAGCATTTCTTTTCAGTTCAAATTGTGTGTGAACTTAAAAGTATCATCAACTTCTCATGAAGTCCTCTAGTAAGATTCTTAGAAGATCTGAATAAGACCCATCAACAGCTACAGATTTCGTGTTTGTAATTTCTTCCATTATTCTTGTCCATCTACAGCTACCTTTACTCCCTCGAAATCTGCTTGCATCATTTGAAGCCCTCTAGTTTTGATCTCTAGGTTTTCAAGAACTGTGATTCAATTTTGGTGTCTTCAATGGCAGATTTAAATTGGATCGTTGCAGATATTTCACGAAAGCTCTTTTTTGTCTTTTGGTACTTTCCGTGTCTAATTGTAATTTATATCCATAAAATATAAGGTGAAAATAGCGCTTAACATAATTTATATACGTAGATAAAGCAGATTTGAGTTGCCATTTTTAGTTCACACCATTGTTGTAGAAAAACTCTTCCTTCTACGTGTGGGTTTAAAAACCCAATCAAAGAGAGAGACTGGAATATTCACCGCATTCGAATTGCCATTCTTTCGCGTTGAGATATTTTCACACAAGGAAGGTGGTATTAGCTGAACATGCCACTCAGATCATAAACTGTTTCGTTCAAAAGACTATAGAACTTCTTTTGTCGTAACAGTATTTGGGAAAGAAGGATTAATCTTGCTAACGTTCTGTCTGACGTTGAGTTAATCCCCCCAAAAAAATTGTGGCCTTCGTTAAGCACTTGCAACTTCGCCCAAGAAGGCCTCTTTTTCAGCGAATTGAAAATGTTCCTTAAGTTGTTAATATCTTCTAAACCTCTGATACCGTAGTTGCCTCCAAAGCTTCCATCTGTTGAGATTATTAATGTGCAAATTTTGCATAGAAAAAATGACCAGCTGCGTGAGGAAACGGAAGCTTTAATTTAATTGCCTACGAATGAAGAAGTTTCTAGTCCCCTTTTCAATCTAGTCCCTCTGGATGAATGGCAATACGATTATGACTTTCACTATTTACTGCAGCCAAAGTTAACGTTACGGAAAATGTCACCGTCTTAATTTTGAGACTTCCCTAGATGTTTTTTGTCATGCAGTTTCATTATCTTGTAAATGTTGCATATTGATTTCCTTATCCAGACGTTGTTAAATAAGATTGCGGATCCTAGATTTTGTCATCTCCTCCGAGGGTTGTAAATGTCTTCATAACCACATGTAGAGGTCCCGGAGCAAACTCTAGAAGTGAGTTCTCAATGATCTTGAGTAGGCATGGCTATTGAACAGTTTCACTAAAGTTGCAATAAAGTACAGGATGCCCAAAAGGTCTTCTACACCATTTCCTGACATAATCTATGCTGCAGTTACGGATTGAACACCCTTCCAGTATAATAACTGATCTAATGTCATAACGCATGTGCTTTGGTTACTTTTCTTGCACACATTTACTGTATGCAGAAGAGTAGAGTATTAGTAAAGTACTATTTCAATAAGGTCAAGAGACATCTTTACGTTCCTGAAGTTGGCTCCTCACCTCTCCCAAATTAGACCAAACATTGCACATCATTACTGCACGTTAGTGTACTCAGAACTAATGTTAGTGCTATCTATCATCGTTTACGTGATATTTAAGATTTTAGGTGGGTGGGCCAACTTCATCTTTATGCAGACAGATTTTCAGAAAACTTAGCGCATCGTTAGTGCATCGTCAGTGCACTTAAACACATTAAACACTAACGTTAGTGCTATCATATTTTATGATTTATTCAAGATTTTCGGTGGGGGCCAATTTCAGAAATATCAAATTCTATACAAATAGAGGTATAAACACGAGGTTAGCGGCAATCGTTAGTGCATCGTTAGTGCTCTTAAACACACTAAGCACTAGCGTTAGTGCTACCATATTTTGGGATTTATTGAAGATTTTTGGTGGGGGGCTGCTAACTTTAGAAATGTCGAATTCCATTCAAATAGTGGTAGAAACATAGAGCAAACGGAAATCGTTGTTCATCGTTAGTGCACTTAAACGCACTAAGCACCAGCGTTAGTGCTACCATATTTTGGAATTTATTCAAGATTTTTGTTGGGGGGCAACTTCAGAAATATCAAATTCTATTCAAATAGAGGTAGAAACATAGTTAACGGCAATCGTTAGTGCATTTTAGTGCACTTAAACGTATTAAGCACTATCGTTAGTGCTACCATATTTAGTAATTTATTCTAGATTTTCGGTGGGGTGGGCAATTTCAGTAATATCAAATTATATCTAATAGAGATAGATACATAGGGTTAACGGCAATCTTTAGTGCATCGTTAGTGCACTGAAAAGTACTAAACACTAACGTTAGTGCAACAATATTTTGTGATTTATTCAACATTTTTGGTGGGTGGGCGAATTCAGAAATATCAAAATCTATAAAAATATAGGTAAAAACATAGATTTAACGTCAACCGTTATTGCATCCTTAGTGCACTTAAACGCACTACGCACTAACGTTAGTGCTACCATATTTTGGGATTTATTCAAGATTTTTTTGTTGTTGGGGGGCAGCTTCAGAAACATCAAATTCTATTCAAATATACGTAAAAACATAGAGCTAACGGCAATCGTTAATGCATCGTTAGTGCACTGAAAAGTACTAGACACTAACGTTAATGCAACAATATTTTGGGATTTATTCAAGATTATTTGTTTGGGGTAGACCTTCAAAAATATCAAATTCTATACAAATAGACGTAGAAACGTAGTGTTAACGGCAGGTGGCCCCCCGAAAATCTTTTTAATAAATCCCAAAATATGGTAGCACTAACATTAGAGATTAGTGCATTTAGCTGCACTAACGATGCACTAACGATTGTCGTTAACCCTATGTTTTTTCCTCTATTTGAATAGAATTTGATATTTCTGAGTTGGCCCCCCCAACAAAAAATCTTGAATAAATCCCAAAATATTGTAGCACTAACGTTAGTGCTTAGTGTGTTTAAGTGCACTAACGATGCACTAACGATTGCCCTTAACTCTATGTTCCTATCTCTATTTGTTTTAAATTTGATATTTCTGGTTGGCCCCCACAAAATTCTTGAATAAATCGCAAAATGCGGTAACACTAACGTTAGTGCCTAGTGCGTTTTGGTGCACTAACGATTGCCGTTAGGTCTATGTTTCTACGTCTATTTGAATAGAATTTGATATTTCTGGAGTAAGCCCCTCCGCTAAAAATCTTGAATAATTCCCAAAATATGATACCAGTAACGGTAGAACTTAGTGCGTTTATGTGCACTAACGATGCGCTAAGTTTTTTGAAAATCTGTCTGCATAAAGATGGTTTCGGGGGCTAACTTCATATGTAGTTGGCCCCCACCAAAAATCTTTAATATCTTGTAAACGCTGATAGGACTAAAGTTAGTTCTGAGCGCACTAACGTGCACTAGCGATGCACTAACGATGTGCAATGTTTGGTGTAATTTGGGAGAGGTGGGAGGCCAACTTCAGGCACGTGACATCTCTGCTAATATTCTAATTTAAGACGATTTCTGACATAGTGGATGCATATTACAAAATGGTTCACAAGCTCGGGGATGCTTGACCTATCGCAAGTGACCCATTAAGTTGTCCATCATTTTAACGCGCTTTCTCTTTACTATATCTTATGAGCTCACCCCGATATTAATTCTTTCTCAGCTAAAGACTTCTTGTTCCGCATCTCAATGAGTTCAAAATAGAATATTTCGAATTTACAAGTCCAAAGGACAATATGAGCAGCCGTTCTTTTCCCATTTCAACCCGCCCGCTCTTATCGGTTGTACTCGGATGGACAGGACACACAAGCTCTGTTCACGTCAGCCCTTGTCGTGTCGTCTATGATATAAGCCATATCAGGTGTAACAACGGAGACTTACAAAGCTTCAATATGGCCACTTTTCCCACTACAAACACGGCAGCTGTGAGGCATTCAATTCGGAAGTAACTCCAACTTCAGGAGCGAAATTGTCTAAGCATGAACCCAATCGAAAGAGGTTGGTGTGTGGACCCACACAGGTACCATCATCTCCAGCCAGATAATCTTACTTACCTGTAGGTAATAAGCGACTTCAAGATAGGATTGTGACCGAGCCACATGTTAGTGTAAAAGAGCCGATATGAAGTATTCAAGGTTTTGTGCATTCTGCCAAGGGAGATCATGTAGAAATGGCAGATCGGAAGACAATCTGATATAGATGATAACGAACAACAGCTGTAAAAATCCAATATGTCATTGACAAGAGCTTAATTGATGATCCAATCAGTTTTGTGATATCGTTCCCCCCTTATAGACCTAACAAAATGGACATGAAGGCGATCTTGATGAAACTTCTAATGAGGGTGTAAGGACAAGGTATAAATATTGAAGTTTGTTTATTGTTCTTTTTACATATTTTGGAATACTTTAACACGATCTCCTTTGGCACCCGAAGAGAAAACGAAACCGTAGCAGGACACAATTAGGGTAACGACCATAAACCAATTCATTTTGATAACACATTCGCGTACTACAGTATTATTTGATTGTTTATATGTAAAGATGTTTAACAGGAGATGATTGACTCCAGGGATTCAGCCATCTCCAAGAATACATATAATTATGTAACTGCCGTTTAGTTTTCGACTCTCCTAAAGCAAAGTAAAGTTTAGCAGTCTTAATAAAGAACGAACTGTGAATATTCCGTACATGGAAAGACTCCATGTACATTTTTATCTAAGACGATGTGGTAAGAAAGCAAGCTCTACTACACGTCGATCACAATTGGCTTCAACTTGTTCTCCTAGGTTTTATACGACATAAGTATAATCAATGCTTACTGCTCAGCACCTTGTTCCTTTGCGACTGTACCAAGCTACTTTTCAGTCAGAAGCCCAGCAGGCTTAACAATCTTCTGTTACAGTCATGGTCGTAAGCTTGTAAAGGATTCACATGCAGGTTATTGGTCTGAAAATCTAGTAGGTGATCCTTAGGTAAATAGGCGCGTGATTACCGCTTCTCTTAGCCTGTGAGACAAGTCCGGCCGATGAATTACTAAAGCTATCGGTGTAAATCACTGATTCGCGATACAAAGAAGTAAAGAGGCTTGGTAGAACAGGTGTAGAACGGACACATCAACAAAATAACCAGGTTAGATTTTTTTTTTTTTGTACTTAAGTTACATTGGGAGAATTTGAGACAAGTACTCCTAAAAGATATAAAACTTCCTAGGCTCACTTCCCACATCTTGGGCCACAACCCCTGAATTTCCCCCTTGGGAATAGTGTTCGGTGGCCAAAGTAAGTAATAGAGACTGCGATAACTATCGATTAGCCTGAACGTTAAACTTGCGTCTATAAAAAAATTCGAGGCATCTCTTGAAACCTTGACTCACTTCATCAAGATGCTATATTGATGCTACGTATCTATCACACTAATCTTCAGGCTATGGAACCTTAAAGTCTTTCTGGCTCGCAAAGTTCAACTTGCACTACAGACTGATCGCACACTCTTATTAAGCTTATTGGAGGATTTGAATTTCCCGATCTTCTAAACGATTTCTCACCGGTGAGCAAAGATCTGGTAAACTTCCCCTCTGTAGAAAATTAGTGCAACAATTTTATTAGATTTTTGACACCTTTCATACCTCAGACAGAATGATCAACAAGATGAATTTCTGGAGACGTGCACAGACCTTGCGTGTCCCCTCCATCGACTCAAGATTTTCTTCTCAAGAGCAGAAAGTTACTCCACAAAAGTTACAAGATTAAACGCCAACAGTTGAGGCTTAGGAAGTGTACTTATCTCTAACACTGTACCAGACTGTCTTTTGGGCTGGTATGTATGCGACCATGTTCATGGCCGTTGACCAGAGCCATTCTAGATCACCAATTAATTCCTCTACTAAAATAGAAGCACCAGATCATCTGTAGAATTTGCATAGATGATCGCATCATATAGCGGAATATCATGGTAAAGTACCTTGAGTACATTCCCTGCATAGTCCAGCCAAGAGCCGTTAACATTGGCAAGAAGAAAGTCGAAACACACAGATATGTGCTTAGATCTATACTTTAGACTGTATTTAGACAACATTTTATTACCGACATACAGAAACATCAGATATTTCACTATGAAGTGATGTCGAGATACATGTTGTTCTCATGAGAACGAATGCAAGCAGTTAAGATGCAATACAACCAACCAGACATAGTAATATTTTATAAGAGGCGTAGTCAGATTAGGATTTTTGATTTGGAACTTACACGATGTAATAAACTAAAATCTGTTGAAAAATTACTTTCATATGGCATATCTACAAGGCTGCCGACTGTGGCCCTCTGCAGAAATTTGGTATTACTAATTGTAGATATGAGAATGGATTTACATAATAAGATAATATCAATAGATGTCGAGATCGGCCATGATACCTGCATTAGAACGAGTGGAATCAGTTTGCATGCAGTACAACCGACGAGTGCTCGCGGCTTGAAATGGCAAAAATGCGGCAGCTCATATTGTTTTTGGGACTTGCAAATTCGAAATATTCGAGTTTAAACCCTGTGACGTGCGGAACAAGAAGTCTTTAGCTGAGAAAGAATGAATATCATGGTGAGCTCATAAGGTATAGTAAACAGAAAGCGCGTTAAAATGATGGACAAGTTGCTGGGTAACTTGCGGTTGGACGAGCACCCCGAGCTTGTGAATCTTTCTGTAAAATCATCTACGTAAGAAATCGCCTTAAAATGAGAAACATTAGGAGAGATGTCACTCTACTTCATTGTAATAGTATTCTAGAACTACTGAAAAGAGATATTAATAAGAGATTATATCGATCTCTGTCATGCGGTGATAAAAGTAATAATTTTGGGGATGATCGGGGAAAAGTAGTTTAGAGTGCCACACGCGCGCCAATAGTTCGAGGGTAACATTTCGAGGTGTGCTGTAAGGTTCAACTGCAAATGCCGGCTTATCTTCTTCTTACAATGCTGTGAAATTTAGAAGTCAGCAGTGGACATCTGCATCTATGACTTCATTCCTATTGGCTTACAGCTAGTAAAGAAATTCAACATTGAATCCGAAGCCGTGGGGTCTTGTGTTGCGTACCTAGGTGTTAAAAACGAAACAGTGGTTCTTTTAGAGCTCCTTAACTCACATTATACAGTGGCGTACGTTTTAAAAAGCAGTGGATTTACTTCTCCATTTAATAAGACGAGGGTATATCAGACGTATAGCCTTGGGAACGAACAGCCGTTTGTTTTAGGTGGGCCCTTGGGATTGAAATATGTTGGGATACCAAATGTAAAATAATTACTAATCAATGATAATCAAGCAATTGCTATATTTCCCGTTTATATGAAACTACAATACTTTATGACAATGCTTCCAGCTGAAGAAATCTACCTAGCACCCATAACGCTCTCGCCTGGTTCTTGATCGTTAGCGTGATAGAGACAGTTTTATCCGAAGAATTTTGTTCATACGGATATATTATTTAAAGAAAGTCTCCAGTGTGTTAACACTCGAGGCTATCAAATATGCATTTAATTAGCAACCTTGCTGTTCACTAGGGCTTCCATACAGAGTTGTACAGAATTCACTATGTTCCGGTCTATCATTAATAATATTTTCCCGATTCTTTGCTGTAAAACTTGCTATAGAACCAATTATATTCTAACCTCCAAAGCAACCTTACATTGGGCCTGAGACCGGTCATCTGATCGATGACCCAAGTAAAGAATCGATTTTAGGTTCTTTTGAGATCTTGCCTTAGACGGTTAGGTGGAAAATATTTACGGTATAGTCAGTACTGTGTTCGCTTCCAACTTAGTAACACTGGTCATCACAAAGCAACCAAACTGCGGGCTAATCAAATAATCTTTTCATATAAGCTCACTCTATGGTTTGATTAGTAACTATTAGAGTTTCAGGCCAATAACCTGCATGTGAATCCTTTACAAGCTTACGACCACAGGTGTAATATAACTGTTACGGAATATTGTTAAGCTTCGTGACTTTCTGTCACAAAAGCAGCTTGGTACAGTCGCAAAAAATGAATGTGCCGAGAAGTATCCATTGATTGACTTATAGCTTATAAAACCTAGGGAAATAAGTATAAAACAACTGGGATCGACGTGTTGTAGAGGCTTCATTCTTACGCCTCCTCTTGAATGAAAGTGTACATGAGGTCTTTGCATGTACCGCATACCGAAACTTCGTTATTTATTAAGAGAGTTAAACTTTGCTTCTTTTATTAAGAGAGATTCGAAACTAAACGTTAGTTATAAATATAGAATCTTCATGATATGAGTCAAGGTTGCAAAAGACGCCTCTATATTTTTTTTTATAAACTCCAGTTTAACTTTCTGGCTAATAGAAAAATTATCGCAGTCTCTTTTACTTTCCTTGGGCAGCGGGACGAACAAGTTATCGGACACAATCCCCAAGAGGGGAACATTAGGGCTTCTTTTGCAAGATGTGGGAAGTGAGCCTAGGAAGTTTTATATCTTTCAGGTAACTTAACTGAAAATCTTCCAATGTAACCAAAGTAAAAAAAAAAAAAAAAACTTTCTATTGATTACTTTCTTGCTGTCTCTGTTATACACCTTTTCTACCAGACCTGTATAACATCTTTGTATCGCGAATCAGTGATTTACACCCCTAGGTTTAGTAATTCATCGGCCGGACTTGTTTCACAGGCCAAGAGAAGCGGGTCTGGTTCTACAAGGTAATCACGTACCTAATTACCTAAGGATCTGCATTTAGTTTTTCCGGCCAATAAACTGCTAGATCCGATATCTTTAGTACTTCTGCCGTTTAGGACTTCTGGATGTCACTCACAATTAAACAAAGTGTAATCGTTAGTGCGTCCAGAAAACTAATAGTTTCGTTAGTGCTTCACTATTAGTGTACCTATTGCCAATTACATATCTTAAGAAGCCCATAAGAAATACATGGGTAAGTTTTCATTGGCTCAAATTCCCGACAAATTCAAAAACGCTAATAATAGCTTTTATTGCAATCGCTAGGGCTTCCTTAGTGCTTCTAAGAACACCAACTCCCAACATTAGTGCTTCAAAAGTTTGGACGCTAGAAGCAAAACACTTTGGGTGGGGCAACTTCGCGTTAGCCCTCCCCCAGAAAGCACTAACGATTAAACCTAGTGCAATCGTTAGTGCTTACAGATAACACTATTAGTTTCGTTAGTGCTCAATATTAGTATTGATATGGCCAATTACATGTCACGAAAAGCCCATAAGAAATACATGCTGAATTTTTCATTGGGTCAACGACAAATTGAAAAGCGCTAATGATTTTGAGGCTGAGTAGACTTGTTTGTTAATTACCATCATATATTACGAATAAAAAAAAAAATACGGCTTAAGTTCGTTGTCAGATGTTTAAAGTTGAAAAGTGAGTCTGAAGGATGTCTGGACAGCTCAGAAGAATGCTTGGGAGATAAAGAAACTCTCGCTTTATTTATTTATATTTACTCATATACAAACTATTGAAAAGCTGGTCTCTTCAGTAGGGGCAAAGTCCTTTGAAGCTGGCGCAGACATTTGTTGACCCCTAGAAGAAGACATGTTTAACAACAAAATGAAAGAACGCAATTCTTAAAATTTTCATACATTTAAGATAGAAAACAGTTCACGCAACTGGGCGAGAAGAGTGTTACATTTATAAGAGTCCACATCGGATTGACAACACTCCGTTGGCCCTTCCGAGTAGACGCACTTATCAATAGCAATGGCCTGAGTAATAACGACAATATTATTAATTTATACTAGCCTAAATTCTCCATTTCCTTTACAAAATAGACTCATATAATTTGATATATATGAAAATTTACGACAATTGCTTTCCTCATTTACTTTTTATACGTCAGTAAGTAACGACCAATTAAAGGTTCTTATATCATAGAAAATTTCCTTTCTTATCACTCAATGGACAATTAGGTACATTCACTATTTACTAAAATAAGTTAGCAACTAGCGTTCAGCAAGAGTCTGCTTCACCTTCCACGCAATTCAACCCCTTTCGAATGCACTAACTATTTAACTGTAAATATTTGACAATTTAAAGCAATTGTCTTCTATCATTTAATTCTTAAATATGTTAAGAATTAATAATCACTAAAAGTCTGCTTAGTACACGAAGAACTCCTTTCGCCGATTTGCCCTCATTACAATTGTATGTATCTGACAATTTTAGACAATTTCATTTTCCAATTTATTCGTATAAATGTCAGTAACACACGATCAGCAAGAGTCTACCTTAACTAATATTCTCTTTCGCGCAGCTAACTGGACTCCCTTTTTAATTCCAAATATTTCACAATTTACGAAAACTGCATTCTATCGTATTATTTTAAATATGTCACTTACACATTAACAAGAGTTTTTTATACCTTTAAAACACTCCATTTTAATTATAAATATTGAAAATTTTAGTATTCATTCTTTTTAGATTATCAGTAAGTTATGATACGCAAGACTGTGCTTCATATCTTAAACTCGCTTTACTCCGTACTGAATATATTAACTTTCAATTGTAAATATCTGACAATTCGCGACTATCCCGTTCTTTGATTTTGCTTTAAATACGTCACTAAGTAATGTTCAGTGAGAGTATGCTTCATATTCGAAACCCTTCATCGTTGTACCCCTTGGACTTATGTTTCAAATGTAAATTACATATAAATTAAGAACATTTCTTTTTATAACTTGAACACGAATAAGTCAATAACTAATGATAGTGATAAAATATTTCATCCGGCCATCTCTTCTTATCCAGTACTGAATATCCGATTATTTACGTCTGCTGCCTTGCATAATTTATACTTAAATATGCCAGGAACTAATGATCAGAATGAGTTTGCTTAATCTTTCAAATATTCCTTTCGTTCTTACTGAGAAGATTTACTTTTGAATTGAAAATATCTGTCCGAATTCAGTTTCATTTTCATTTTTCTTTGATATTTCGGTAAGTGACCATTAGCAAGATTCTGCTTTATCAATGAAATAATCTATTCGCCATAATAATTGACATCAATCTTCATTACTAAATATTTGACAATTTGCGACAATTTTGTTCTTTCATTTCGTTCTTAAATATGTCGGCAACTACCGATCAGCAAGAGTCTACTTCAGCTTCCAAACACTCCATTTCCCAAAAACAATAGACCCATTTTTCAATAGCAAATATCAAAGACATTACTACAATTACGTAATTTCATTCAATTCTTAAATTTATTAGTAACTAACAATCAAGCAGGGCCAGCTTTATCTTTCAAGCACTCAATTCAACTTACTCAATGGAAATAAATAGCAATTCTAAATATATGCCAAAGTAGCCTTTTGCTGATCACTAGTTGCCAAAATACCTTAGAATGAATGAAAGAACGGAATTGTCGTAAGTTAAAGCTTATTTACATCAGAAATGTGAGTCAATTTAATAGGGCGAAAGAAGTGCCAGCAAGCTGATGCGGATTGATTTCGATTCCTACAAGAAAGAATACCTAAGAGGAAACTGAAACAAAGAAATTGTCGGAAATTATGACAAATTTACAATTGAAAATTGGGTCCAACAGTCCAAAATTGGGCGAAGGAATGCTTGGAATATGAAGCAACCAGTTGCTGATCATTAGTTAAAGACATATTTAAAATTAAAATGGAAGACCGTAATTGTCGTAAATAGTCTAATTTTAACAATTGAAAGGGAATGTATTCAATAGGTCGAAAAGAGATTTTAGAAGGCGAAGCAGACTGCCTGATTGTTCATTTACTTATTTGTTATCTCAAATAAACTCTTGCTGCTCCTTAGTAACTGACATATTTATGGATAAAATGAAAGACGAGAATTTTTACATTTGAGATATTTTCAAGTGAAAAATTAGACAATTAAAGACCATTATGTTCTTTAATATTATTCTTAAATATGTGAGAAACACAATCAGCAACAGACAGCAATGGCTCTTTCGCCCAACTGATTGGTCTCACTTCTTAATTGTTGCTAACTGAGAATTGACGCCAATTCCGCTCTTTCGTTTATTCATAATAATATCACTAACTAACGATCAGCAAGAGTCGGCTTCCTATTCAAACATTTGTCTTCGACGTACTGAATATATACTTTACAATTGTACATACCTGAACATTTAAGACAATTAAGTTCTTTCATTTTATTCAAAATATGTCATTAACTAGAGATCAGCAACTGTGTAAATACATCAACTACCAAACACACTTTTGCCATATTTAGTCGAATAACTCTTTAACTGTAAATATATGAAGAATTATGACAATACGGTTGTTTCATTTTATTCTTGAATATTTCTGTATCTAACGATCAGCAAGACTCTACTTCAGCTTACAATCATTCTCTTGGCTCTACTGAATAGACTGACTTTTTAATTTAAAATACCTGAATAATAATGAGAACTTCGTTCCGTCATACTATTCTTAAATATATCAGTAACTAACGACCAGCAAGACTCTGTTTGAGCTTGAAAAAGCCCCTTTCCCCCTAGTGTGTGGTTATTGTGCCTATTGCCTTACTGTGCCTATTGCCAATTACCAAACACAAGAAGCCCATAAGAAATACATGGGGAATTTTAATTGGGTCAACGACAAATTGAAAAGCGCTAATGATTTTGAGGCTGAGTAGACTTGTTGATTGTTAATTAACATCATATATTACGAATAAAATAAAAAAAAATAGGGCTTAAGTTCGTTGTCAGATGTTTAAAGTTGAAAAGTGAGTCTGAAGGAATGTCTGGACAGCTGAAAGGAATGCTTGCGAGATAAAGAAACTCTCGCTTTATTTATTTATATTTACTCATATACTTACTATTGAAAAGCTGGTCTCTTCAGTAGGGGCAAAGTCTTTTGAAGCTGGGGCAGACATTTGTTGATCCCTTGAAGAAGACATGTTTAACAACAAAATGAAAGAACGCAATTCTTAAAATTTTCAGATATATAAGATAGAAAAGTGAGTTCACGCAACAGGGCCAGAAGTGTGTTACATTTATGAGTCCACATCGGATTGAAAACACTCCGTTGGCCCTTCCGAGTAGACGCACATATCAATTGCAAAGGCCTAAGAAATAACGACAATATTATTAAATTATACTAGCCTAAATTCTCCATTTCCTTTACAAAATAGACTCATTTAATTTGAAATATATGAAAATTTACAATTCCTTTCCTCATTTAGTTTTTATACGTCAGTAACTAACGACCAACTAAAGGTTCTTATATCATAGAAAATTTCCTTTCTTATCACTCAATGTACAATTACGTAAATTCACTATTTACTAAAATAAGTTAGCAACTAACGTTCAGCAAGAGTCTGCTTCACTTTCCACGCAATTCTCCCCCTTTCAAATGCACTAACTATTTAACTGTATCTTTCTGACAATTTAAAGTTCTTCCAGTGAGGATATGTGACTGCTTACCGCTTCGTATCGCTCTGCGTATCTGCTCTGCCGTGTTTTCTTTGGTTATGAATTTTGTTAAGCTAGATGTGGCAATTGAACCAGTGTGAGGCCAAGAGAAGTGGGCCTGGTTCTACAAAGCATACACGTACCTAATTACCTATGGATGTCCTAATAGATTTTCCGGCCAATAACCTGAATGTGAATCCTTTACAAGATTACGACCATAAGTCTAATATAACTGTTACAGAAAATTGTTAAGTTTCGTGGCCTTGTATCTGAAAAGTAGCTTGGAAAAGTCGCAAAGGAACAAGGTGCTGAGCAATAACCATTGATTATTTTTTGTCGTATAAAACCTAGGGCAATAAGTCGAAACCAACTGAGATGGACGTGTAGTAGAGCTTTCAAACTTACGACCCGGTCTTGGATAAAAATGTACATGGAGTCTTTGCATGTATGGAATATCCGAACATCGTTGTTTATTAAGAGTGTTAAACTTTACTTCCTTGTTAAAGGGTCGAAAACTAATTGGCAGTTACACAATTTAAAGTGTCCTTGCAAATGGCAGAATCCTCGAAGTCAATCATATTCTGTTGAACATAAACAATCAACCATATATAAACAATCAAACAATAAAAATTTTTTTAAACGTACGATTGAATGACACTTTAGTACGCGAAAGTGATATCTAAATGAATTGGTTATTGCTTGTTAACTTAAATGTGTCCTGCTACGGTTTCGTTTTGTCTTCGGCTAGTGTTTCCCATCACGCCATAGCTCAATCAATAAACCCACGGCACTCGTCATTCATGTCACATGCACGTCATACTTTCATCTATACTTGTCACACTATATTCCTGGCATTGACTAACAGCTGTCTGTGTTATATGCTGCAGACGTAAGGTCCAGCACGGAAACTGTCGATCAGCTGATTCTACATTGCATACAATTAACCTTCTTCGCCGGATCCGACATACTTCCCCATGTGTAATTTGGCAGCTTAGTGGTCTTTTCCCACCACTTGGGACCTTGCACCAAGAATTCTCATCGTTTTCTCACTATTTCTCAGTTTTTTACATTTTGTCCAGCTCGATGTGGCAATTGAATCACTGCGGGCCTGTGAGAAAAGTCCGGCCGATGAATTACTAAAGCTAGCGGTGTAAAGCACTGATTCGCGATACGAAGATGTTATACAAGTCTGGTAGAACAGAGACAGCAACAAAGTAATCAATTGAAATATTTTTTTTTTGGTTAGATTGGGTGATTTTTAGTTAAGTACACCTGAAAGATATAAATCTTTTTAGGCTCACTTCCCACATCTTGGACCAGAAGCCCTAAAATTCCCCTCTTTGGAATAGTCCGAGAATTTGATCGTCTCGCAGCCGAAAGAAATTGATAGATTCTGCTATTCACTTTCGCTTAGCCTGAAAGTTAAACTTGAGTCTATAAAAAAAATCGTGGCGTCGTTTGCAACCTTGGCTCACTTTATCAAGATGCTGTATTGATAACACTACGTATACAGCTATAGAACCTTTACATATAGGCTATACAGGCTATAGAGCCTATACCTCTATTGATAGGTTATTGAGCCTATACCTCCACCTATATACTATAGATTCTGTATTGATAACGCTACGTATACACGCTATAGAACCTATATATACAGGCAATACAGGCTATAGAGCCTACTGCCTATACAGGCTATAACTTATACAGGTCTTAGAGTCTTTCTGGCTCGCAAAGTTCATCTTGCACTACAGAATGATCGCACACTCTTATTAAGCTTATTGTAGGATTTGAATTTCCCGATCTTCTAAACGATTTCTCACCGGTGAGCAAAGATCTGGTAAACTTCCCCTCTGTAGAAAATTAGTGCAACAATTTTATTAGATTTTTGACAGCTTTAATACCTGAGACAGAATGATCAACAAGATGAATTTGTGGTGACGTGCACAGACCTTGCGTGTCCCCTCCATCGACTCAAGGGATTCTTCTCAAGAGCAGAAAGTTACTCCACAAAAGTTACCAGATTAAACGTCAACAGTTGAAACTTAGGAAGTGTACTTATCTCTAACACTGTACCAGACTGTCTTTTGGGCTGGTAAGTATGCGACCATATTCATGGCCGTTGACCAGAGCCATTCTAGATCGCCAAGTAATTCCTCTACCAAAATAGAAGCACCACATCGTCTGTAGATATTGCATAGATGATCGCATCATATAGCGGAATATCATGGCAAAATACCTTGAGTACATTACCTGCATAGTCCAGCCAAGAGCCGTTAACATTGGCAAGAAGAAAGTCGAAACACACAGATATGTGCTTAGAACTATACTTTAGACTGTATTTAGACAACATTTTATTACCGACATACATAAACATTCAGATATTTTACTAAAAAGAGATGTCGAGATACATGTTGTTCTCATGAGAACGAATGCAAGCAGTTAGCATGCATTACAACCAACCAGACATAGTAATATTTTATAAGAGGCGTAGTCAGAATAGGATTTTTGATTTAGAACTTACACGATGTAATAAACTAAAATGTGTTGAAAAATTACTTTCATATGGCATATCTACAAGGCTGCCGACTGTGGCCCTCTGCAGAAATTTGGTATTACTAATTGTAATTATGAGAATGGATTTACATAGTAAGATAATAACAATAGATGTCGAGATCCGACATGTTACCTCTATTAGAACTAGTGGAATCAGTTTGCATGCAGTACAACCGACGAGAGCGGACGGCTTGGTATGGGAAAAGTGCGGCAGCTCATATTGTTTTTGGGACTTGTAAATTCGAAATATTCGAGTTTAAACCCTGTGACGTGCGGAACAAGTAGTCTTGAGCTGAGAAAGAATGAGTATCATGGTGAGCTCATAAGGTATAGTAAAGAGAAAGCGCGTTAAAATGATGGACAAGTTGCTGGGTCACTTGCGGTAGGACGAGCACCCCGAGCTTGTGAAGCTTTCTGTAAAATCATCCTCTACGTAAGAAATCGCTTTAAAATGAGAAACATTAGGAGAGATGTCACTAGACTTCATTGTGATAGTATTCTACAATTACTCAAGAGAGATATTAATGAGTTTACATAAATCTCTAAGTGATGCGGTGATTAAAGAAATAATTTTGAGGTGGACGGGAATGTACGATTTTTAATTAGTTGTTTAGAGTGCAACACGCGCCAATAAATCGAGGGGTCCATTTCGAGGAGTCCGGTAAGGCCAAACGGCTAATGTCGGATTATGTTCTTCTTACTATGTTGTGAAATTTAGAAGTCAGCAGTGGACATCGACATCTATTGCTTGATTCCTATTGGCTTACAGCTAGTAAAGGTAGCCAACAATGAATCCAAAGCCGTAGGATTTTGTTTTGTGTACGTAGGTTTTAAAAACGAAGCAGTAGTGTTTTTAGAGCTCCTTAACACGCATTATACAATTGCGTACCATTTAATAAACCGTGGATTTACTTCTGCCTTTAATAAGACGAGGGTATGACAGACGTATAGTTTTGGGAACGAACAGCGGTTTGTTTTAGGTGGGCCCTTGGGATTGAAAAGTGTTTGGATACCAAATGTAAAAACAAAAAAAAATTAGTATTAATTTATCAATGATAATCAAGTAATTGTTATACTTCCCGTTTATATGCAACTACAATACTATCTAGAGTGCTTCCTGCTGATGAAATCTACTTTGCACCCATAACGCTCTCACCTAGTTCTTGATCGTTAACCTGATAGTAACTGCTTAATCCAAAGAATTGTGCTCTTACGGATATATTATTTAAAGAAAGTCTCCTGTGTGTTAACACTCGAGTGTATCAAATATGCATTTAAATAGCGTCATTCCTGCTCACTAGGGCTTACATACAGAGTTGTGAAGGATTCACTTGGTTCCGGTCTATCGTTAATAATATTTTATCGATTGTATGCTGTAAAACTTACTCTGGAACCAATTATATTCTAATCTCAAAGCAGCCTTACTTTGGGTCTGCGACCGGTGAACTGATCGAAGAGCCAAATAAAGAATCGATTTTAAGTTCTTTTGAGATCATCTCGTACACGGTCAGGTGGAAAATATTTACGGTATAGTCAGTCCTTTGTTTGCTACCAACTTAGTAACACTGGTCATCAGAAAGCAACGAAACTGTGGGCTAATCAAATAAGCTTCTCATATAAACTCACTGTATGCTTTGTTTAGTAACTAAGTGAGACATATTTCACAGAGCAGAAATATTCATTAATTTCAGAAGTCTCTTTATGAAAATTCTTCATATCCAAGTTCTAGAATGACAACACGGTAGAATTGTCTTGAGAAGAATACCGTATCTCATTTCCTCATTCTGACATTCTCTTCCCCTGTAATGCTATACACTCATGTTCTAGCTGTGTCAAACCTGTTTTACTCGGAACATTTAATCAAGTCTTCAATTGCGTCTCGTGTCTCGGTTTCCTATTCTCAAGCAACCTTTGGATAGCTATTCATCTTGTGAAAGCTTCGCCACAACGATTGTGTAATGGTAGGATACACATCTCTCGTTTGATGTAAGCAGTGTATTCCCTCTGTATTTCTTCAATATTTCAACATCAATTACTAATACTATATATTCTACACTTTTGCATACAGTAAATAATTGCAAAGAAAGGGATCAAAACACATGCGTTGTGACATTAGATCAGCCATTATACTAAAAAAAGTTCAAATCGTACCTCAGCTGATGATATTTCTAATCGGTCCCTTTAGAAGGTTTGCAGTTAAGTAATTTCTAGGCACGATTAAAGAACATTATTTCAGGAAATGGTATAGAAGAACGTTGGTGTGTCCTCAACACTATAACTTTAGCAAAAATGCTGAATGACCATGCCTACTCAAGATCATTGACAACTCATTTCTAGACTTTGCTCGCGGACCTGTACATGTGGTTATGAAGACATTTACAACCCTCGGAGGAGATAACAAAATCTAAGATCTGCGATCTTATTAAAAAACACGTCTGGATGACGAAATCAAACTGCAACATTTACAAAAAAATGAAACTGCATGACAAAAACCATATTAAGGAATCTCAAAATTAAGAGGTTACATTTTCCGAACCGTTAACTTTGGCTGCAGTATATAGAGTTAGTCATAATCGTATTGCAATTCATCCAAAAGGACTAGATAGAACATGGGATTACAACCTTCATTTGAAGGCAATTAAATTAAAGCTTCCGTTTTCTCACGCAACTGGTCATTTTTTCTATGAAAAATTTGCACATTACTATACTCAACAGATGGAAGCCCTGGAGGCAAATACGGTATCAGAGTATGCAGAATTTTAACAACTCAAGGAACAATCACAACTCGCAGGAATAGAGGCCTTGAGCGAAGTTCTAAGTGAAACGATTATCGAAGGAGCTTAATTAAGGGAACGAAATTTTCGCGGGGATTAACTCAACGTCAGACACAACGTTACCAAGGTTAATATTTCATTCCCAAATACTGTTATGATAACAGACGTTCTACAGGACTTATGTGCTCATCAGTTAATCAGTTCATTAGCTTTATTAATTCATCGGCCGGACTTGTCTCACAGGCCAAGAGAAACGGGCCTGGTTCTACAAGATAATCACGTACCTTATTACCTAAGGATCAACTGTTTTTTTTTTTCGGTCAATAACCTGCATGTGAATCCTTTAACTCTTAGGGAATATTGTTAAGGTTCGTGGCCTTCTGTCTGAAAAGCAGCTTGGTACAGTCGCAAAGGATGAAGGTGCTGAGAAGTATCCATTGATTAACTTATAGCCTATAAAACCTAGGGAAATAAGTATAAACCAACTAGGATCGACGTGTTGTACAGGCTTCATTCTTACGCCTCCTCTTGAATGAAAGTGTACATGAGATCTTTGCATTTACCGCATACCGAAATATCGTTTTTATTAAGTGTTAAATTTGACTTCTATTTAGGACAATCGAAAACTAAACGACAGTTACTCAATTTTCTGTGTCCTTGCAGACGGCAGAATCCTCGGAGTCAATAATCTGCTGTTGAACATCTTCACATATAAACAATTAAACAATAAAAAATTGTTATAAACGTAGAATTGAATGATACTTTAGAACGGAAAAAAGATATCTAAATATATTGGTTTTCGCTCGTTGGCTTGTGTGTGTCCTGCCACGGTTTCGTTTCCTCTTCGGGTACCAAAGTAGCTCGTGATAAAGGATTCCAAAATATGTAAACAGAACAATAAATTACCTTCATGTTTTAAACTTTTCCTTACACCTTAATTTAAACTTTCATCAAGATCGTCTTCATGTCCATTTTGTTAGGCCTATTAGGCGGGGACGTTATCACAAAATAATCATCATAACGGATATCCGGCTGGGTCCACACACCAACCTCTTTTGATTGGTTCATGCTTAGACCATTTCGCACCAGAAGTTGGATTAAATTCCCAATTGAATGCTGCACACCTGCCGTGTTAGTAGGGGGAAAAGTAGCCGTATTCAAGCTTTGTAACTACTCTCTTGTTATACCTGATATGGATTATAACAGGGAGGACAGGTTTCCTTCTCCATACAAACAATAAGAAATGTGTAATCTTGACCATTTTGTCAGCATTGATTTTGGTTGGTTAAAGACTGGGACTAACTTGCACAATTCTTTTTCTTTTTGTAGAATCTTGAAGGAAGACAACTATTCACTGGTGAGTATAGCTGAATTTGTGTCACAGACTATTGCATCATGAAAAAGTGAAAGCAATCTTTTAATGAAGCTAAAATATCTTTAAATTTATTAATTTGGTAGCATTTCGTTTCAGTTCACATTGTATGTGGCCTTAAAACAATTATCAACTGCTCATGAAGTCTTCTAGTATGATTTTTAGAAAGTCTGAATCAGACCCATCAACAGCTACAGATTTCGTGTTTGTAATTTCTTCCATTATTCTAGTCCATATACAGCTACCTTTACTCCTTCGAAATCTGCTTGCATCATTTGAAGCCCTCTAGTTTTGATCTCCAGGTTCCTCAAGAACTGTGATTCAATCGTTGTGGCTTCAATGGCAGATTTAAATTGGATCGTTGCAGATATTTCCGAAAACTCTTTTTTGTCTCTTGGTACTTTCCGTGTCTAATTGTAATTTATATCAATAAGATAAAAAGTAAAAAAGTGCTTAACATAATTTATGTACGTAGTTAAAGCAGATCTGAGTTGCCATTTTCAGTCTACACCATTGCGTGTAGAAGGACACTTCCTTCTAGGAGTGGGTTTTAAAACACAACAACAGAGAAAGGCTAGAATATTTACCGCATTCGAATTGACATTCTTGTGCATTGAGATATTTTCACACAAGGAAGGTGGAATTACCTCTACGTGCCGCTCAGATGATAAACTGTTTACTTCAAAAGACTATAGAACTTCTTTTATCGTAACAGTATTTGGGAATGAAGGATTAATTTTGCTAACGTTATGTCTGACGTTCAGTTAATCCCCCAGAAAAAAATTGTGGCATTCGTTAAGCACTGTTCGATAATCATATGACTTGGAACTTCGCTCAAGAAGGCCTCTTTTTCTGCGATTTGTGAATGTTCTTTGAGTTGTTAATATCTTCTAATTCTCTGATACCGTAGTTGCCTCTTAATCTTCCATCAATTGAGATTATTAATGTGCAAATTTTCCATAGAAAAAATGATTAACTGCGTGAGAAAACGGAAGCATTAATTTAATTGCCTAAAAATGAAGTTTCTAGTCCCTGTTCTATTTAGTCCGATTGGATGAATGGCAATACGATTATGACCGTCTCTATATTCTGCAGCCAACATTAACGTTTCGGAAAATTTCACCGTCTTAATTTTTAGATTTCCTAATATGTTTTTGTCATGCAGTTTCATTTTCTTGTAAATGATCATTTTGATTTCGTGATCCAGACGTTGTTGAATAAGATCGCAGATCCTAGATTTTGTCATCTCCTCCGAGGGTTGTAAATGTCTTCATAACCACATGTAGAGGTCCCGGAGCAAACTCCAGAAATGAGTTCTCAATGACCTTGAGTAGGCATGGCTATTGAGCATTTTCACCAAAGTTGCCATCGTGTACAGGATACCCAAAAGGTCTTCTATAACATTTCCTGAAACAATGCATCCAATCGTGCCTAGAAATTACTTAACTTGAAATCTTCTAACGGCGATAAAACTTTGGACCGTTCAGAAATTTCTTGAGTTGCAGGTACGATTTGACACACTTCCAGTTTAATGGCTGATCTAATGTCATACCGCATGTGCTTTGTTTACTTTTCTTGTACACATTTACCGTATGCAGAAGAGTAGAGTATTAGTAGAATACTAATACAATGAAGTCAAGTGACATCTCTGCTAATGTTCTCATTTTAAGGCGATTTCTGACGTAGTAGATGCATATTACAAAAAGGTTCACAAGATCGGAAATGCTTCCGCTATCGCAAGTGTCCCATTAAGATGTCCATCATTTTAAAGCGCTTTCTCTCTACTATATCATATTTATTTGATTTTCATTCTTTCTCAGCTCAGGATCTCGACATCTGCGGTTATTATCTTTTTATCTAAATGTATCCTAATGTCTACAATTAGTAAAACCATAATTTCTGCAGAAAGCCACAGACGGCAGCCTTGTAGATATGCCATACGAAAGTTATTTTTCAACAGTTTTTAGTCTATTACAGCGTGCAAGTTTAACTTTCAGGCTAATCGAAAGTTTATCGCAGTCTCTATTTCATACTTAGGCCTCCGAGACAAGCAAAATCTCGAACACTATTCATAAAGGGGGGAAATTCAGGGGTTGTGGCCCAAGAGGTTGAAGTGAGCCTAGGAAGTTTTATATCCGTCAGGAGTACTTGACGGAAAATCTCCCAATATAACCTAAGTTAAAAAAAAATCTATCACCTCATAATTTAGTTGATGTCTCCGTTCTACACCTGTTCTACCAAGCCTGTATAACTTCTTTGTATCGCGAATCAGTGCCTTACACCGCTAGCTTTAGTAATTCATTGACCGGACTTGTCTCTCAGGCTAAGAGAAGCGCGCCTGGTTCTACAAGGTAATCAAGCACCTATTTACCTAAGGATCTCCTACTAGATTTTTAGGCCAATAACCTGCATCTGAACTTTTTACAAGTCTAGTATAACTCTTACAGAAAATTGTTAAGCTTCGTGGGCTTGTTTCTGAAAAGTAGCTTGGTACAGTCGCAAAAGAACAAGGTACTGAGCAGAAAGCATTGATTATATTTATCTCGAATAAAACCTAGGGCAATAAGTTGAAAGCAACGGATCAACATGTGCTAGAGCTTTCTTTCTTACGACATCGTCTTGGATAAAAATGTACATGGAATCTTTGCATGTACAGAATACCCAAACTTCGTTTTTTATTAATAGTGTTAAACTTTACTATGCTTTAGAAGAGTCAAAAACTAAACGGCAGTTACATAATTTTATGTATCCTTGGAGAAGGCAGAATCCTTGGATTCTATCATCTGCTGTTGAACATCTTAACATATAAAAAATCAAACAATAAACAATTGTTATAAACGTACAATGAATAATACTTCAGTACGCGAAAGTGATGTCTAAATGAACTGGTTTTTGCACGTTTACTTGTGTGTGTTCTGCTACGGTTTCGTTTTCTCTTCGGGTACCAAAGCAGCTCGTGTTTAAGGATTCCAAAATATGTAAACCTAAGAATTAACCACCTTCACTTTTTATAGCATTTCCTTACACCTTTATTGAACGTTTCATCAAGATCGTCTTCATGTCCACTTTTTTTAGGTCTATAAGGCTGGGACGATATCATAAAAAAATCATCATAACTGATTGGATCAACAATTAAGCCGTTGTCAATGACATATTGGTTTTTTAGAGCTGTTGTTCGTTACCATCTATATCCGATTGTCTCCAGATCTGCCATTTCTACAAGAACTACATTCCCGTTTATATGAAACTACAATACTTTATGACAATTCTTCCAGCTGAAGAAATCTACCTAGCACCCATAACGCTATCACCTGGTTCTTGATCGTTAACCTGATAGTAACTGTTTAATCCAAAGAATTGTGCTCTTACGGATATATGATTTAAAGAAAGTCTCCTGTGTGTTAACACTCGAGGCTATCAAATATGCATTTAATTAGCGTCCTTGCAGTTCACTAAGGCCTATATACAGATTTGTACATGATTCACTATGTTCCGGTCTATCATTAACAATATTTTCCCGATTCTTTGCTGTAAGACTTGCTATAGAACAAATTATATTCTAACCACCAAAGCAGCCTTACTTTGGGCCTGAGACCGGTGATCTGATCGATGACCCAAGTAAAGAATCGATTTTAGGTTCTTTTGAGATCTTCCCTTTGACGGTTAGGTGGAAAATATTTACGGTATAGTTAGTGCTGTGTTCGCTACCAACTTAGTAACACTTGTCATTACAAAGCAACTAAACTGCGGGCTAATCAAATAATCTTTTCATATAAGCTCAGTCTATGCTTTGATTAGAAACTCTTAGAGTTTCAGGCCAATAACCTGCACGCGAATCCTTTACAAGCTTACAACAACAGGTGTAATATAACTGTTACAGAATATTGTTAAGCTTCGTGACGTTCTGTCTCAAAGGCAGCTTGGTACAGTCGCAAAGGATAAGTCGCTGAGAAGCATCCGTTGATTAATTTATAGCCTATAAAACCTAGGGAAATAAGTATAAAGCAACTGGGATCGACTTGTTGTAGAGGCTTCATTCATACGCCTCCTCTTGAATGAAAGTGTACATGAGGTCCTTGCATGTACCGCATACCGAAACATCGTTATTTATTAAGAGAGTTAAACTTGCTTCTTTTTAAGAGATTCGAAAACTAAACGTTAGTTATAAATATAGAATCTTCATGATATGAGTCAAGGTTGCAAAAGACGCCTCGATATTTTTTTATAAACTCCAGTTTAACTTTCTGGCTAATAGAAAAATTATCGCAGTCTCTTTTGCTTTCCTTGGGCAGCGGGACGAACAAGTTATCGGACACAATTCCCAAGAGGGGAATATTAGAGCTTCTGGTGCAAGATGTGGGAAGTGAGCCTAGGAAGTTTTATATCTTTCAGGTGACTTAACTGAAAATCTTCCAATGTAACCTAAGTAAAAAATAAAATCTTTCAATTGATTACTTTCTTGCTGTCTCTGTTATACACCTGTTCTACCAGACCTGTATAACATCTATGTATCGCGAATCTGTGATTTACACCGCTAGCTTTAGTAATTCATCGGCCAGACTTGTTTCACAGGCCAAGAGAAGCGGGTCTGGTTCTACAAGGTAATCACGTACCTAATTACCTAAGGATCTCCTATTAGATTTTCCAGCCAATAACTTGCAAGATCCGATATTTTTAGTACTTCTGCCGTTCAGGACTCTGACGTTTAGGACTTCTGGATGTCACTCACAATTAAACCTAGTGTAATCGTTAGTGCTTCCAGAAAACACTAATAGTTTCGTTAGTGCTTCACTATTAGCGTGCCTATCGCCAATTATATACCACAAAAGAACAATAAGAAATACATGGTGAAGTTTTCATTGGCTCAAATTCCCGACAAATTCAAAAACGCTAATAATAGCTTTTAGTGCAATCGATAGGGCTTCCTTAGTGCTTCTTAGAACACCTACTCCCAACATTTGTGCTTCAATAGTTTGGACGCTAGAAGCAAAACACTTTGGGTGGGGCAACTTCACGTTAGCCCCCCCCCCAGAAAGCACTAACGATTAAACCTAGTGCAATCGTTAGTGCTTACAGATAACACTAATAGTTTCATTAGTGCTTCAATACTAGTGTAGATATGGCCAATTACATGTCACGAAAAGCCCGTAAGAAATACATGAGGAATTTTTGATTGGGTCAACGACAAATTTGAAAAGCGCTAATGATTTTGAGGCTGAGTAGACTTGTTGATTGTTATTTACCATCATATATTACGAATAAAATAAAAAAATAGGTCTTAAGTACGTTGTCAGATGTTTAAAGTTGAAAAGTGAGTCTGAAGGATGAGTGGACAGCTGAAAGGAATGCTTGGGAGGTAAAGCAACTCTTGCTTTATTTATATATATTTACTCATATACTTACTATTGAAAAGCTGGTCTCTTCAGTAGGGGCAAAGTCCTTCGAAGCTGGGGCAGACACTTCTTGATCCCTAGAAGAAGACATGTTTAACAACAAAATGAAAGAACGCAATTCTTAAATTTTGAGATATTTAAGATAGAAAAGTGAGTTCACGCAACAGGGCGAGAGGAGTGTTACATATATAGGAGTCCACATCAGATTGAAAACACTGCGTTGGCCCTTCCGAGTTGACGAACATATCAATTGCAAAGGCCTGACAAATAACGACAATATTATTAATTTATACTAGCCTAAATTCTCCATTTCCTTTACAAAATAGACTCATATAATTTGAAATATATGAAAATTTACGACAATTGCTTTCCTCATTTAGTTTTTATACGTCAGTAAGTATCGACCAACTAACGGTTCGTATATCATAGAAAATTTCCTTTCTTGTCACTCAATGGACAATTACGTACATTCAATATTTTCTAAAATAAGTTAGCAACTAGCGTTCAGCAAGAGTCTGCTTGACTTTCCGCGCAATTCTCCCCCTTCTGAATGTACTAACTATATCTGACAATCTAAAGCAATTGTCTTCTATCATTTAATTCTTAAATATTTTAAGATATAATCGTACTAAAAGTCTTCTTAGTACACGAAGAACTCCTTTCGCCGAACTGCCCTGATTTCAATTGTATGTATCTGACAATTTTAGACAATTTCATTTTCCAATTTATTCGTATAAATGTTATTAAAACACGATCAGCAAGAGTCTACCTTAACTTATATTCTCTTTTGCGCTGCTAACTGGACTCCCTTTTTAATTCCAAATATTTCACAAATTACGAAAACTGCATTCTATCATTTTAATTTTAAATATGTCACTTACACAATTAACAAGAGTTTGTTATACCATTAAAACACTCCATTTCAATTATAAATAATTGAAAATTTTAGTATTCATCCTTTAAATTATCTGTGTTATGATATGCAAGACACTGCTTCATATTTTAAACTCGCTTTACTTCGTACTGAATATATTAACTTTCAATTGTAAATATCTGACAATTCGAGACTATCCCGTTCTTTGATTTTTTTTTTAAATACGTCACTAAGTAATGTTCAGTGAGAGTGTGCTTCATATTCGAAACCCTTCATCGTTATACGCGATGGACTTACGTATCAATTGTAAATTACAGTTAAATTAAGAACATTTCTTTTTATAACTTGAACACGAATAAGTCAATAACTAATGATAGTGATAAAATATTTCATCCGGCCATCTGTTCTTATCCAGTACTGAATATCCGATTATTTACGTCTGCTGCCTTGCATAATTTATACTTAAATATAGGACATTAATTATGGTGAAAGGAGTATCTGAAAGTTGAAGCAGAATTTTGTTGATTGTTAGTTACTGACATATTTAATTGTAAAATGAAAGAACGGAATTGTCCAAATCGTCACATACTTTAATATGGTAAAAGATTTCATTCCATTAAAACACTCCATTTCAATTATAAATAATTGATAATTTTAGTATTCATTCGTTTTAGATTATCAGTATGTAATGATCTGCAAGACTGTGCTTCATATTTTAAACTCGCTTTTTCTCCGTACTGAACATATTAACTTCCAATTGTAAATATCTGACAATTCGCGACTATCCCGTTCTTTTGATTTTGTTTTAAATACGTCACTAAGTAATGTTCAGTGAGAGTATGCTTCATATTCGAATCCCTTCATTGTTGTACGCGATGGACTTACGTTACAATTGTAAATTACAGATAAATTAAATACATCTCTTTTTATATCTTGAACACGAACAAGTCAATAACTAATGATAGTGATAAAATATTTCATTCGGCCATTTCTTCTTTTCCCGTACTGAATATCCGAATATTTACGTCTGCTGCCATGCATAATTTATACTTAAATATTGCAAGAACTAATGATCAAAATGAGTTTGCTTAATCTTACAAATATTCCTTTCGTTCTTACTGAGAAGCTTTACTTTTGCATTGAAAATATCTGTCCTAGTTCAGTTTGTTTTTCATTTTTCTTTGATATTTCGGTAAGTGACCATTAGCAAGATTCTGCTTTATCAAGGAAATAGTCCATTCGCTTTAATAATTGACATCAATCTTCAATGCTAAATATCTGACAATTTGGGACAATTTTGTTCTCTCATTTCCTTCTTAAATATGTCGGCAACTACCGATCACCAAGAGTCTACTTCAGCTTCCAAAAACTCCATTTGCGAAAAACAATAGACCCATATTTCAATAGCAAATATCAAAGACTACGACAATTCCGTAATTTCATTCAATTCTTAAATTTATTAGTAACTAACAATTAACAAGTGTCAGCTTTATCATCCAAGCATTCGATTCAAATTACTCAATGGAAACAAAGAGCAGTTCTAAATATATGGAAAAGTAGCCTTTTGCTGATAACTAGTTTTAAAAATACTTTAGAGTGAATTGAAAGAACGGGATTTTCGTAAGTTAAAGCTTATTTAATTAGAAATATGAGTCAATTTAATAGGGCGAAAGAAGTGCCAGCAAGGTGATGCGGATTGATTTCGTTCCTACAAGAAAGAATACCTAAGAAGTAACTGAAAGAAAGAAATTGTCGGAAATTATGAGAAATTTTCAATTGAAAATTGAGTCCAACAGTCCAAAATTGACTCGATGGAATATGAAGCAACCAGTTGCTGTTCATTAGTTAAAGACATATTTAAAATTAAAATGGAAGACCGTAATTGTCGTAAATAGTCTAATTAACCTAATATTAACAATTGAAAGGGAATGTATTCAATAGGTCGAAAAGAGATTTTAGAAGGCGAAGCAGCCTGCCTGATTGTTCATTTACTTTTTTGTTATCTCAACTAAACTCTTCTTGCTCCTTAGTAACTGGCATATTTATGGATAAAATAAAAGACGAGAATTTTTACATTTGAGATATTTTCAAGTGAGAAATTAGACAAAGCCCATTATGTTCTTTAATTTTATTCTTAAATATGTGAGAAACACAATCAGCAAGAGACAGCAATACCTCTTTCGCCCAACTGATTGGTCTCACTTCTTAATTGTTCCTAACTGAGAATTGACGCCAATTCCGCTATTCGTTTATTAATAATAATATCACTAACTAACGATCAGCAAGAGTCGGCTTCCTATTCAAACATTTGTCTTCGACGTACTGAATTGATATACTTTACAATTGTACAGACTTGACAATTCAAGACAATTAAGTTCTTTCATTTTAATCAAAATATGCCATTAACTAGCGATCAGCAACTGTGTAAATCAACTAGCAACTAGCAAACTAGCAAACTAGCATCAACTAGCAAACACATCTTCGCCCTATTTACTCGATTAACTCTTTAACTGTAAATATATGACAAATTACGACAATTCCGTTGTTTCATTTTATTCTTGAATATTTCTGTATCTAACGATCAGCAAGAGTCTACTTCAGCTTACAATAATTCTCTTGGCTCTACTGAATAGACTGACTTTTTAATTTTATATACCTGACTAATAATGAGAATTTCGTTCCGACATATTATTCTTAAATATATCAGTAACTAACGTCCAGCAAGACTCTGAGCTTCAAAAAGCTCCTTTCCTTTTTGTGTGTGGATTCAATTTTTAACAAAAATTATCTGAAAAATATTGTTTTTTACTTTATTCTTAATTATACCTTCAACTAGCGATCGTCAATAAAACGCATTAGCTAACAAGAACACAATTTTGGCTTTAGTGAATACACTGAATTTTCAATGTAGCATATGTGAAAATTATCATCAATATCCATTCTATGATTTTATTCTAAAATACTTTAGTCGCTAACAATCAGCAAGAGTCTGATTTATGTACGAATGACACATATCATCCTACTCAATGCACTCACTTTTCGTTTCTAACATGTAACATTTGAAGACTGCTGCTTTCCTTCATTTTATTCCTACATATGTAAATAAATTTTAAAGTCCAAACACTCCTTTGAATTTTCCAAACACTCCTTTCACCTTAAAGGATGGACTCTCTGACCAATTGTAAATATATGGCCAATTACGAGAATCCCATTCTTTCATTTAATTCTTAAATATGGGGGCAATTACTGATTAGCAAGAAAATGCAGGAAGGAAGAAACCAGTACAGGTGAATGACTAGAAACTCCAACTGGAAAAAGGTTTAAATCTTGGGAACGGTGCGGCATTTTGAGAAAAAGAATAATCGATACATAGTCCCCTTTATTATACGCATTGCCGATTATTTTTCCAAGACTTCTTTCTGTAGTGTCTGTAAAAGGGGCTTGTACAGAAGTGAGAAATGAGTAGGATATTTATGGTTGTATGTGGATGATGCGCAGTGAAGAGATCGAAGTTGGGCTAGTCGATTTGTAATTTACAACGCTCCTTTTTTTCAATTTTAAGTATGTCAGTAACTAACGATTAGAAAGAGTGTGCTAAATCTTCCAAAGACTCGGTTGGCCTAATTGAATAACCTCACATTTCAATTGTAATAATCTGACTTTTTGATACAATTCCGTTCTGGCTTTTTATACTTGAACACGCCACTAAGCGATGATACCAAGAGTCTGTTTCATCTTTTAAAAACACTCTTTACTACTGAATGAGCTCTTTTGAATTGTAAATGATAGAAACATTATGATAATTGCGTTTTCTCTCTTCTATATAATGCGTGAGAAGGTAATGTTCATTATAATCTATTTCCACTTTCCAACTCTTGTCTCGCCATATTAAATAGCGCAGCTTTTCAACCGTAAATAGCTAACAATTTATGGCAATTCCGTTAATTCATTTTATTCTTAAATAAGTCAGAGGTAACGATCTGGAAGAATCTGCGCGTTTCCCTACTCCTTTCGCCCTGCTAACTGTTCTCACTTCTCAATTTTAAATATCTGACAATTTTCAACTCCGTTATCTCATTCGAAAATTAAATCTATCAGTAACAAACGAACAGGGAAAGTCTATTTCAAGTTTCAAATACTCCCTTCGCCCTACTGAATGAAATCTTTTAACATATTAAAATATGTGACGATTTCGACAATTCCGTTCTTTCATTTTACACTTAAATATGTCAGTAACTAACAATCAACAAAATTCTGCTTCAACTTTCAGATACTCCTTTCACCATAATTAATGGGCTCACTGTTAAATTCACAAATCTGATAATTTTCCGACCAATCCGTCCCTTTAATTTTACTTTTTAAATCGTAAGAAAATAATTATACACAAAAGTTTACATTCGTGTTCAAATACTCTTTCGACCTATTGAATAGATGCGTTTTCAATTGTAAATATCTGACAATTAACGACATTTCCATTATTTCATTTTTTCTTATGTGTGTCGGAAACTAACAATTATCAAGAATGACCTTTAGGTCCTAAACAACTTTTTCGTCCTACCGAATACTGTATTAGTATTGCATTAGTATTGACAATACTGCATTAGTATTGTGAATGAGTGACAAAATACGATATATGCATTGTTTCCTTTTATTCTTAAATACGTTTCTAAAAGGGATCACCAAGAATCTGCTTCATTTTGCAAACACGCCTTTCGGCCTACAAAATCGATTCACATACCAATTGCTTACATCTGATATTTTACAATACTCATCCCCCCCATTTTGTTCATAAATATGTTATTAAAAAACGATCAGCAAGAGTCTGCTTCGTCCTCTAAACTCTCCTTTCGGTCTACTAAATGTACTCCGTTTAAAATATTACATATCAGTAAAGTTACGACAATACCATTCTTTTTCAGTTTCCAATTATACCTGGCAATTCACGATATTTCCATTCTTTCATATTATCCTAAAATAAGTCAGTAAGTAATGATCACCTAGAGTCTGCTTTATCATCCAAACACACCTTTCGCTCTGACAAATAGAAACTTTCAACTGTATATATATTAGAAATATACATTTCCGTTCTTTGATTTTATTTTGTGGCTCAGTGGTAGAGCGTTCACCTCTGGTGCATGGGGTCCCGGGTTCAAACCCTGCTACCGCCAAGTGAACTTTGTGGTGGACAAACACCGTGTGCGTGGGTTTTCTCGGGGTTCTCCCGTTTCCTCCCACTTTCTTCATTCCGCCATTTCATTCATTTCTCATAATCACCTTCTCCTTTAGCCTAAACCGGCATAACCGTGGTACGTAAAACTCAAAGATTTCATTTCATTTTTTTCATTTTATTTTGAAATATGTCAGTAACTAATGATCAGCAAGAGTTAATTCAGCTTGGAAAAAATACTTTCATCCCACAGAATGGTATTACTTATCACTCGATAGTGTCTTACTACTTACGACTATTAAGACCTTTCATTTTCTACTATATATGTCAGTAACTAACGATTAGCAGGAGAATCCTTCAGGCTAAAAACAGACCTTTACCTTACTACATAGAATTGGTTCTCAATTATAAACATCTGAGAATCCACGACAGTTATATTATTTCATTTAATATAAAATATTTTAGTGACTATCATGAACAGTCTGTTATATATGCCAAAACATAGCTCAAGGAACAATCTTATAAATTTTAAATATTTGTCCATTTATCTCTTATCCTTTCTCTCATTTTATTTTTAAATATGTCAGTAACTAAACAATCAGCAAGAGACTAGTTCAACTACAAATACTCGTTTACCGTTATTGTATGGACTCACTTTTCAATAGTAAGTATATGAGTATTGTGTTCTTTTTACTTTGTGATCAATCGTTTTCATCTAAATTTTGTTAGAAAATAACGATAAGCAAGATTTGGTGTTATATTACATACACACATTTCGCCCCACTCGCCCCTTTTCATTTGTAACTATCTAATAATTAACGACTATTTGTTTTTTCAATTTTATTCTAACATACATGAGTATGTAATGATGTTCAGAAGTGTACCTCATGTTCCAAAGTCCTTTGCGCCATAATAAGTAGACTCACTTTCAATTGTAGTTATGAACAGTGAATGAACGTTCCGTTCTTTCTGTGTTCGCTATCAACTTAGTAACACTGGTCATCAGAAAGAATCGAAACTTTCGGCTAATCAAGTAAGCTTTTCATATAAACTCACTGTATGCTTTGATTAGCAACTAAGTGAGACACATTCACATATTCACAGAGCAGAAAAAGTCATTAATTTCAGAAGTCTCCTGTTGAAAATCCATCATATCCAAGTTCTAGAATGATATCACGGTAGAATTGTGTTGAAAGGATATCGCATCTTATTTCGTCATTCTGACATCCTCTTCCCCTCTAATGCTATACACTCAGGTTCTTGGTGTGTCAATGCTGTCTTACTCGGAAGATTTAATCAAGTCTTCACTCGCGATCGAGTCTCGATTTCCTATTCACAAACAACCTTTGGATAGCTATTCATCTTGTGAAAGATTCGCCACAACGATTGTGTAATGGTGAGACACACATCTTTCCTTTTGATATAAACTATGTAGTCCTTCTGTATTTCTCCAATATTTCAACATTAAGTACTAATACTATATATACCACATTTCTGCATACAGTAAATAATTGCAAGAAAAGTGAAAAAAGCACATGTGTTATGACATTATATCAGCCATTATTTTTGAAAGGTGTTCAAATCGTGCCTCAGCTGAAGAAAATTAGGTTTGCAGTTAAGTAATTTCTAATCACGATTGGATACATTATGTCAGGAAATGATATAGAAGAACTTTGGTGTATCCTGAACAGTATGACAACTTTAGCGAAAATGCTGAATGACCATGCCTACTCAAGATCATTGAGAACTCACTTCTAGACTTTGCTCGGGGACCTCTACATGTTGTTATGAAAACATTTACAACCGTCAAAGGAGGAGGAAAATCTAGTATCTGCGATCTTGTTCAACACTGTCTGGATGACAAAAACAATATGCAACTTTTACAAGAAAATGAAAATGCATGACAAAACCATTTAGGGAACCTCAAAATTAATACGGTTACATTTTCCGAAAAGTTAATTTGGCTGCAGTATATAGAAAAGGAGATAATTGTATTGCAATTCATCCCAAAGGACTAGATAGAAAAGGGGACTAAAAGCTTCATTTGAAGGGATTTAAATAAAGCTTCCGATTTCTCACGCAGCTGGTCATCTTTTCTATGAAAAATTTGCACATCACTATACTCAACAGATGGAAGCCCTGAAGGCAAATACGGCATCAGAGTAACAGATTTTAACAAATCAAGGAACATTCACGATTCGCAAGATTAGAGGCCTTCTTGAGCGAAGTTCCAAGTGATATGATTATCGAACAGTGCTTATTTAAGGGCAAGAAATTTTCTCGGGGATTAACTCGTCAGACACACGTTAGCAAAATTAATCCTTCATTCCCAAATACTGTTACGATAACAGAAGTTCTCTAGGACTTTTGTTCTCATCAGTTTATCAGTTCATTAGCTAAATAAATTCATCGGCCGGATTAGTCTCACACACCAAGAGAGGCGGTGTGTGTGTGTCCTGCTACGGTTCTACAAGGTAATCACGTACTTAATTACCTAAGGATTAACTGTTATTTTTTTTTTTTTTGGCCAATAACCTGCATGTGAATCCTTTACAATCTTACGACCATAAGTGAAATATAACTGTTACGTAATATTGTTAAGGTTCGTGACCTTCCATCTAAAAAGCAGCTTGGTACTGTCGCAAAAGATCAAGGTGCTCAGCAGCAATCATTGATTGTTTTTATAGGGAATAAAACCTAAAGAAATTAGTTGAAACCAACTGGGATCGACGTGTTTTAGAGGTTTCACTTTTGGAAAAAAGTGTACATCGAGTATCTGCATGTATTGCATGTAGGAACATCGTTTTTTAATAAGTGTTAAACTTGACTTCTTTCTAGGAGAGTCGAAAACTAAATGGCAGTTACACAATTTTCTGTGTTCTTGCTGACTGCAGAATCCTCGGAGTCAATCATCAGCTGTTGAACATCTTAACATCAACATTGTTTGAACAATCAAACAATAGAAATTTTTATAAACGTACAACTGAATGTTACTTTAGAGCGCGAAAGTGATATCTAAATGAATTGGTTTTTGCTCGTTGACTTGAGTGTGTCCTGCTACGGTTTCGTTTCCTCTTCAGGTGCCAAAGCAGTTTGTGTTAAAGGATTCCAAAATATGTAAACAGAAAAATAAACCACCTTCGTGTTGTAATCTTTTCCTTACACCTTAATTTAAAGTTTCATCAAGATCGCCTTCATGTCCGTTTTGTTAGATCAATAATGCGAAGACGACATCACAAAATAATAATTATAACTGATTGGATCAACAAATAAGCCGTTGAGAATGATATACTGGTTTTTTACAGCTTTTGTTCGTTATAATCTATATCAGATTGTCTTCAGATCTGCCATTTCTATATGAACTCCATTGGCAAAATGCACAAAACCTTGAATATTTCATATCGGCTCCTTTACAGTATGTGGCACGTTCACAATCCTATCTTGCAGTCACTTTTTATCTACACGTGAATAAGATTATCAGGCAGGGACCACACACCTACCTCTTTCGAGGTACTTCCAAATTCAATGCTGCATACTTGCGTATTAGTAGGGGAAAAAGTAGCAATATTTAAGGTTTTTAACTACTCCCCGTTTATACCTGATAAGGATTATACCAGGGACGACATGTTTCCTTATCCATACAGACGAATAAGAAATGTGTAATTTGACTTAAACCATTGTCATGATTGACTTTTGGTAGGTTGAAGACTCTTACTTGCACAATTTTTCTTCTTTATGAAGGGTCTTGAAGGCTGCCAATTATTCACTAGTGAGTATAGCTGAGGTCGTGTCAGAGCCTGTTGCATCATCAAAAAGTGAAGCAATGACGTTAAAAATTCTTTCAAATTAATAATTTCGTAGCATTTTTTTTTTTTTAGTTCAGCTTGTATGTACCCTTAAGAGTATCATCAACTGCTCATGAAGTCTTCTAGTATGATTCTTAGAAGATCTGAATCAGACCCATCAACAGCTACAGATTTCGTGTTTGTAGTTTCTTCCATTATTCTTGTCCATATACAGCTACCTTTACTCCTTCGAAATCTGCTTGCATCATTTGAAGCCCTCTAGTTTTTATCTCCAGGTTTCTCAACAACTGTGATTCAATTTTCGTGACTTCAATGGCAGATTTAAATTGGATCAATGCACATATTTCCCGAAAGCTCTTTTTTGTCTTTTAGTACTTTCCGTGTCTAATTGTAATTTATATCCATAAAATATAAGGTGAAAGTAGCGCTTAACATAATTTATATAAGTAGATAAAGCAGATCTGAGTTGCCGTTTTTAGTCCTCACCATTGCGTGTAGATAAACTCTTCCTTCTACGTGTGGATTTTAAAACCCAACAAAAGAGTGAGACTGGAATATTTACAGCATTCGAATTTCCATTCTTTCCTGTTGAGATATTTTCACACAAGGAAGGTGCCATTAGCTCAACGTGCCGCTCAGATCATATACTGTTTCTTTCAAAAGACTATAGAACTTCTTTTGTTGTAACAGTATTTGGGAAAGAAGAATTAAACTTGCTTACGTTCTGTCTGACGTTGAGTTAATCCCTCAGAAAAAATTGTGGCCTTCGTTAAGCACTGTTCGATAATCATATCACTTGGAACTTCGCTCAAGAAGGCCTTTTTGTTCGAATTGTGAATGTTTTTTGAGTTGTTAATATCTTCTATCATCTGATACCGTAGTTGCCTCCTCAGCCTCCATTAGTTGAGATTATTAATGTGCAAATTTTGCATAGGAAAAACGACCAGCTGCGTGAGAAAACGGAACCATTAATTCAATTGCCTACAAATGAAGTTTCTAGTCCCCTGTTCAATGTAGTCCCTTTGGATAAATGGCAATACGATTATGACCTTCTCCATATACTGCAGCCAAGGTTAACGTTTCTGAAAATGCCACCCTCTTAAATTTGAGACTTCCTTAGATGTTTTTTGTCATGCAGCTTCATTATCTAGTAAATGTTGCATATTGATTTCGTTATCCAGACGTTGTTAAATAAGATCGCAGATCCTAGATTTTGTCATCTCCTTCGAGGGTTGGAACTGTCTTCATAACCAGATGTAGAGGTCCCGGAACAAATTCTAGAAGTGAGTTCTCAATGATCTTGAGTAGGCATGGCTATTGAACAGTTTCACTAAAGTTGCTATAGTGTACAGGATGCCCAAAAGGTCTTCTACACCATTTCCTAACCTAATGTATGATGCAGGTACGGTTTGAACACCCTTCCAGTATAATAGCTGATCTAATGTCGTAACGCATGTGCTTTTGTTACTTTTCTTGCACACATTTACTGTATGCAGAAGAGTAAAGTATTAGCAAAATACTATTTCAATAAAGTCAAGAGACATCTTTACGTTCCTGAAGTTGGCTCCCCACCTCTGCCAAATTACACCAAACATTGCACATCGTTAGTGCACGTTAGTGTACTCAGTACTAACGTTAGTGCTATCATCGTTTACGAGATATTGAATGAAGATTTTACGTGGGTGGGCCAACTTCATCTTTATGCGGAGAGATTTTCACAAAACTTACGACATCGTTAGTGCATCGTTAGTGCACTTTTACACATTAAGCACTAACGTTAGTGCTATCAAATTTTATGATTGATTCAAAATTTTCGGTGGGGGCCAACTTCAGAAATATCAAATTCTATACAAATAGAGGTAGAAACACGAGGTTAGCGGCAATCGTTAGTGCATCGTTAGTGCTCTCAAACACACTAAGCACTAAGCACTAAACGCTAAGCATAAAGACAGCATCGAAGCAATATGGCGTTCCTCGGTCTATCTTACAGTTCCATCTGTGAAATCAAGATGTGAAATCATCTTCCGGACCACGACCTATTTTACAAGAGGAAGAACCATTGTTAGTGGAATTGTTAATAAAATTTGCTGAGAAGTAATTCCGAGAAAGAAACAATATATTCTTAAAAGTGTTCAGGACTTTCTCGTGAAACATCATCGTCCTAATCCGTTTCAAAATAACATGCCGGGAGATGGATAGTATAAATCATTCTTTCAAAAAAATCGTACGGTTGCGGAAAGAACGTGCGAATCTGTTACAAGTGTGAGTGCATGTGTATCAGAAATTAAATAAGATCATGGTTTCATAATATACAGATGATCTGCAGGATGCAACACGTGTTTACAACGGTGGTGAAACTAACTCTTTGCTTTGCCCGAAAACTGGAAAGGTGTAAGTAAAGTGTACGAAGTAAGTAACGTGTACGATGTAGACACGCGGAAATGCAATGAAGTCTTGAACTGTTATGTTTACTTTCAGTGCTGCAGGTGACGTAACACCCCAACGATAGTTTTCCCTTATGTTCGTGTGCCTAATGATGTGGCTCTATCTGTGCCTACAGGATAGGGTATCGGTCGCAGTGAGAACGGGTGGATGAAAGCCGAAGTATTTAATGGATATATAGGTAATGTGTTGTATCCCTATTTAAAATCGAAAAATGTCAAGTTCCCGGTTATATATTATCTTGACGGTCATAAAACTCATCTTACTTATCAACTTGGCAAACTTTGCTGCAAGGTTCAAATTGAACTCATTGCTCTGTACCCTAATTCTACAAGAATTTTCAACATGCTGACGTTGCCGTATTTAAACCATTGAAGGATGGTTGGAAGCAAGTGGTACGAGAGTGGCAACTTTATAGTCAATAGCAGTCTCTGACGAAAGCTAAATTTGCTCCTCTGTTGAAACAAGCAGTGACTTACATTTCGCCATCTATTATACAAAATGGATTTAGGGCATGCGGTTACATCCATTTGATCCCAAACACATAGATTACACTAAATACGTTGCAAAACCAAGACATACAGTGTTAGAAATAAGAGGCGGTAAGGAGCAAAGTAAGGATGTAGTATTAACCAGAACCGAGTTTGAAAGTATAATAGGAGCTGGTGTAATGAGAAGACTTCAGGAAGATGGCAATGAACAAGTCCTTGTAAATAAGAACGAAGAATTCCATGTACTGTATCGCTTATTTCAACATTTTATAGATAATAGTAGGCCTAAGTCTTAGGTAGAGAGATGTGTTAATCTTCAGTCGGGGCAGGCGAACAATTAGCAAGGTTCACCTGTATCCTCTGCATGTATCCAACTCAATGATTTCAACCACTAAGATACTGCTAGTGACGCTCTTATTCTTTGTGAAGTAAACCCTAGTACACCCACCAATGGCAGTACTACAGATGCAAATGCTTTACAAAAAGGTTCCGGCTCAACTCCAAAAAAGTTAACCACCGAACACTCGTTGCTGCAAGATGTTTTAGTATGGCCAGAAACTCCTAAGAGAAAGGGGAAACGAAATGTAGGAAGACTGCCGTTCGTATAACATCTCATAAATATCAAGCTATTTTACATGAAAAAAAGAAGAAAGCAATTAGCTGAACAAGAAAAGATCAGAAAGCAAACAAGGAAGAAGTTAGGGAAAAAGGAACAAGAGTTAAAACGCAGAGGAAAAGCATCTGCAAAGAAATCAAAGCATGAGGTCAAACTCGATTGTTCAACGGAGATAAGCAGATTCAACTTCTAACCTTGAACAAGACAAAGGACTAACTGATTCATTAATAAATGGAAAGCTCACAAGGAGGCTGAACTTCGATTCGTCATCAGCTGCGCGAAGCAACGTAATATCCTACAAACACTGTTTTCAGCCCTTCTTTTCGGGAAGAATGGATCTTGAATGCGAGTTGTGCCACAGCAAATGTCACAGTTGTTGCATTCCAAAGTACCATAAGGAAAACATACCAGAAGATATAGAAGATGGATTTGTGTGTCACCGGTGCTACGTTCTACAGGATGACAGTGTATGTGGTCACAGATGAGGACGAGATTGATGAAACGGATTGAAATAAATCATTGAAACATACAATTTTGTTCGTGTATTTCCCGTTTTTTTAAATTTTAAAAATATTGTGTTAATTCCGCGGTCAATTTGTTTTTACTTCATAATGTTAGAGGTCTAAAATGTCTATTTCTTCTGTATTAATAAATATAACAATTGGTATTACTTCCAGTCAGGCCTAAAAGCTTTATTTCTGTCAATCGTATCTTCTACTGTATGTTTTATAATGGTGCCTATAACTGTCCTCATTGGGTGGCAAAAACTGGTTTTTGAGTTACAATATCTGTAAGATCATTGTCACATTAAAAAATATATTTTTATTGCCAAACTTTATATTTGTATTGTAATTTCGCAACATATTATTCAATTAGAGAAACCGAGAAAGTATATATTAAAAAAACGCCAGTATATATTATAAAATAAGTCTGTTATAAAGATATGAATGAAAACAAATCCTTAAAGTCCCAATAACTGTATATTTTCCCCTATGTGCTTAGATCTATACTTCAGAGTATTTTCAGAGAACATTGTATTACGATGTTACAGTAACATTCAGAAATTTTACCAAGAGCGGATCGAGATTACGATTTTTTAGGTGCAACTTACGCGCAAATTTTAAAATTTCTTGAAAAATCATTTGCCAAAACATTTAAGATTTATCTACACGGCTGCCGACTGTGGTTTTCTGCAGAAATAACGTTTTACTATTTGTAGATATAAGGATGCATTTAGATCACTGCCTTCTGCATCCGTCCGCTCCCTTTAGCTGCCTGCTCAATCAGCCAAAAAATGCGTGTACCTTTCGTCACGAATTCGCCACTAGATGGCAGGTCCTACCATGGCATTCTACCGTTTGACAGTCAATCCTGTACGTATACAATACATGTTAATAGAAAGAATGTAAAGAAATCTAAATGGTTTGCGTAAAGGATATAATATGCGGTAGTCATTGAAGTACAAAAAAAAAAGAAATCCAAATAGGAACGCATTTGTTGATGTTACGGCTGAGGCACAAAAATGAAAGAATACGCACAATCATATATTGGCCTAAATAGAATATATATAGAATATATAATTTTATGTTCTCGTGTGAAGGAACTCTGATGCTATAAGCAAGGGTGCCGATCCTGGGGGGCGGGGGTCCCGGCCCCCCGCATGATACTTATAAATATGCGATATTTGGTATAATTTGAATGCAATTTGTCTTAAAATCCTCATATATGTCTTCTGCATCTGAATGCCCCCCTCCCAAATTTACTGAGAGAAATCGGCGCCATTAACTATAATTGTAATTATACAAAGTGGCTCAAAAGTAGGTATACGCCTACACCCCGGAATCGATCAGGTATATCATTCTAGCTTATAGGTTGATTTGTTTCGGCTGTTCCGAGCTTAAGATATAAGTACAAAGACATTAAGAATAAATAATAAAGAAACTAAGTCTACCTTATGGATAGCAATAAGAAATGATATAAAAAGCAATGGGCTGGTCAGTAAAATACTGTATACCTACTTTTGGGCCACCATATATATATAATAAGGAAGTTGAAACCTCAATACTACTCATTACTAATGCAAATGTGAAACACAAAGAATTGTACCTTTTCTGATACACTTTCCAGACTTTGGGCTATCGCAAACCACACCACAACATGTTATATTTATTGTTTTTACTCTAAGCCAAATTGTACATTGTTTCAGTATTAAATTTAGTGTTGCCCACGATACAAAACAGCAACTGTCTATGAGAAACGAGATGACAAAGCTGTCTCACAATATAGCAAAAGCTTCTTGAGATGAAGTAGCTTAAATCTTGTCTCGAGAGCAACAATATCCAAAATATACAAGTGAGTATCGTTTCAGACAGTGAAACTACTGTAGACTTCCAAGCTATGCAAATTGAATACTATATTGAAGACATGAAGTACATTCTTGGAACTGAATCGATTTCTGAGAAACCTTTCGTAAAATCTCTTACCGTTTTTGCTATATGAAAATCAACATTGAAACTGAACGTAGTACTGAATTTCTTCAACTTCCAGTTTTACTAAGATATAGGGATGCAGATGGGTTATTTCCCTGAGACCATGAATCAATTTCCGAAAACAGTTTGTGGCTACTATCACCGTTTTGAGTTATAAGCTTTACTGTTGAAACTGGAAGTGGTCGATTTCAACCACTTCCGGCTTAAGTAGAAGGTAGTCCAAGGAGATGGAAAATATTCCTAGGACACTGAATCGATCCCCGAAAACTGCATGTCGATAGCTCTTGCCGTTTTTGCTCTGATACCTGTCAACCGAAGGACATAGCCGTTCTATAAGACTGCCAACACTTATACATAGTATAGGTTGGAAGTCTAATACTGGAGATCTTTTTTATTTTAGAACTCCTCGTCAATATACCCCATTGTTGAACTCATCAAATGTGGAGTATACAGTTAGTTTATTCACTTAGAGAGTTTCGTGTATGCAACTGCCAAAGGCTTGAGGAAGAAACGGAAAATCTAGTATCCCTTATGTATACCCCTTTTAATTTTCTTATATAGTTCATTATCGGATGGTATTTCATGAAATAACACTCCATTGTATTCCAACTTGCCTTTTCTTGCTTTGCAGAATAATACCCAACAATATAAGACCATTTTCTTTTCTAAACGATTGGAAAAGTGTGGTCATTCCTATGCAAAAAATAGAGATTTACTTACAAAAAATGGGCAGTACGTGCTGCACTCTAGCGTCGAAATTAGAAAACAAGCGTTCACGCGGATGGCAATGGTTTTTGAAAAGAATGAACAGGCAGGTAAGTGAATCGAGGACCAGAAAGTTACTGTACAAAATGTACATGATTAATCGCCAGCATTTGAGGCTTACGAAGTGTACTCATCTCTAACACTGATACTCATCTCTAACACTCATCTCTAATCTCAGACTGTCATTTGGACTGATATGTTTGCGAGCATATCCATGTCCGTTGACCAGAGCCATCCTAGATCACCAAATAATTCCTTTAATAAAATAGAGGCACAGATCCTCCGTAGAATTCAGCATAGATGATCGCTTCACATGGCGGAATATCATGGCAATGTGGCTAGAGTACATTCCTTGCATACTCCAGCTAAGAGCCGTTAACATTGGCATGAAGAAAGCCGAAACACACTGATATGTGCTTAGAAATATACTTTAGACAGTTTTTAGAGAACATTGTATTACCGACTTACAAATACATCCAGATATTTTACTGAGAAGAGATGTAGAGATACATGTTGTTCACTCATCATAACGAATGTAAGCCAGTAATATTTTATAAGAGGCGTACTCAGATTAGGATTTTTCACTTGAAGCACACGCTGTAATAGATTAAAATCTGCTGAAAAATTACTTTCATATGGCATATCTACAAGGCTGCCGACTGTGGCTTTCTGCACAAATAATGGTATTAATTATTGTAGACATCAAGATGCATTTACATAGAAAGATAACAACAGTAGATGTCGAGATGATACTTGGATTAGAACGAGTGGAATCTGTTTGCATGCAGTACAACCAAAGAGAGCGGGCGAATTTAGATCGGGAAAAGTGTGGAAGCTCATATTGTTTTTAGGACTTGCAAATTCGAAATATTCGAGATTAAACCCTGTGATGTGCGCAACAAGTTGTCTTTAGCTAAAAAGAATGAATATCACGGTGAGCTCATAAGGTGTAGTAAAAGAAAGCGCGTTAAAATGATGGACAAGTTGGTGGCTCTTTTGTGAAAGGATAAGCATCCCTGAGCTTGTAAACCTTTCTGTAAAATGCATCCACTACGCAAGGATTCACCTTAAAATGAGAACATTAGCAGAGAAGTCACTTGACTTCATTGTAATAGAGTTCTAGAATTTTTGAAAAGAGATATTAATAAGAGATTAAATAGATATCTAAATGATGCGGTGATTAAAGTAATAATTTTGAGGTGGACTGGAATGTACGATTTTTAAGTGGTAGTTTAGAGTGCAACAAGTCGCGCCAATAAATCGAGGGGTCCGTTTCGAGGTGTCCGGTAAGGCCAAACGTCTTATGCCGGATTATGTTCTTCTCACAATGTTGTGATATTTAGTAGTCAGCAGTGGACATCAGCATCTATTACTTGATTCCTATTGGCTTACAGCTGGTAAAGGAAACCAACAATGAATCCAAAGCCGTAGGATTTGGTGTTGTGTAGCTGGGTATTAAACCGAAGTAGTAGTGTTTTTAGAGCTCCCTAACTCTTATTATACAATGGCGTACCATTAAAGAAACCGTGGATTCACTTCTCCCTTTAATAAGACGAGGGTATGACATACGTATAGTTTTGGGAACGAACAGCGGTTTGTTTTAGGTGGGCCCTTGGGATTGAAAAATGTTTGGATACCAAATGTATTAATTTTCTATTATAATCAAGTAATTGTTATACTTCCCGTTTATATGCAACTTCCCGTTTATATAGAATCATGATATAATGAGTCAAGCTTGCAAAAGACGCCTCGATATTTTCTTATAAACTTAGTTTAACTTTTTGGCTAATAGAAAAATTATCGCAGTCTATTTTACTTTCCTTGGGCAGCGGGGTGAGCAAGTTATCGGACACAATTCCCAAGAGGGGAAAATCAGGGTTTCTGGTACAAGATGTGGGAAGTGAGTCTAGGAAGTTTTATATCTTTCAGGTGACTTAACTGAAATCCTCCTAATGCAACCTAAGTAAAAAAAAAAAAAAAAAGAAAAATCTGTGGATTGATTACTTTCTTACTGTCTCTGTTATACACCTGTTCTGCCAGACCTGTATAACGTCTTTGAATAGCGAATCAGTGATTTACACCGCTACCTTTAGTAATTCACCGGCCGGACTTGTCTCACAGGCCAAGAGAAGTGGGCATGGTTTTGGAAGGTACGCACGTTCCTAATTACCAAAAAAACTCCTATTAGAGTTTCAGGCCAATAACCTGCATGTGAATCCTTTACATGCTTACGCGAAAGTCCAAGTGATATTATTATTAACAGTGCTTAATGAAGGCCACGTAATTTTCTTTAGGATTCATTCAACGCAGGACACTACGTTAGCCAGATTAATCCTTCGTTCCCAAATACTGTTACGATAAAGCAAGTTCTACAGGACTTTTGAATGAAACAGTTTATCTTCTTAGCGGCACGTAGAGCTAATGTCACCTTCATTGTGTGAAAATGCCTCAATGCGGAAAAATATCAATTCGAATGCGTTGAATATTGCAGAGTCTTTGTTGTGTTTTAAAACCCACACGTAGAAGGAAGAGTCCTTCTGCACGCATTAGTGCGGACTAAAAATCGCAACTCAAATCTGCGTTAAGTACGTATCTAAATTATGTTAAGCGCTATTTTCACCTTATATTTTTTGGATATAATTTTAAATTAGACACGGAAAGTACCAAAAGACAAAAAAGAGCTTTCGGGAAAAATCTGCAATGATCCAATTTAAATCTGCCATTGAAGCCACGACAATTCAATCACAGTTCATGAGAAACCTGGAGATCAATACTAGAGGGCTTCAAATGATGCAAGCAGAATTCGAGGGAGTAAATGTAGTTGTATATGGACAAGAATAATGGAAGAAACTACAAACGGGAATTCTGCAGCTGTTGATGGGTCTGATTCAGAGTTTCTAAGACACTTACTAGAAGATGTCATGAGCAGCTACTGATTCTTTTAAGGCCACGTACAAGCAGAACTGAAAAGAAATGCTACGAAATTATTAAATTTAAAGAAACTTTAGCATAATTAAAAGATTGATTGCTTTCACTTGACAGAAGACGATCTTGCTGAAACTTTTAATGAAGGTGTAAGGAAAAGCTATAAAACATGCTGGTAGTGTATTTTTTTGTTTATATATTTGAATCCTTAACACGAGCTGCTTTGGTACCCGAAGAGAAAACGAAACCGTAGCAGGACACACTTAAGTTAACAAACAATAACCAATTCATTTAGATATCACATTCGCATACTAAAGTATCATTCAATTGTACGTTTATAACAATTGTTTATTATTTGATTTTTTATATGTGATTACTTTCAACTGCAGATGCTTGAATCCGAGGATTCTGCCATCTGCAAGGGTACTTAAAATTGTGTATATGCCTTTTAGTTTTCGATTTTCCTACAAGGAAGTAAAGTTTAAACTCTTAATAAAGAACGATGTTTGGTTATTCCATACATGCAAAGACTCCATGTACATGTTTATCCAAGAGAGGGCGTAAGAATGTGAGCTCTACTACACGTCGATAACAGTTGGTTTCAACTTTTTACCTTAGGTTTTATACGACATAAGTATAATCAATCCTTACTCCTCAGCACCTTGTTCATTTGCGACTTTCCCAAGCTGCTTTTCAGACTGAATGCCTAGAAAGTATAACAATTTTCCGTAACAGTTATATTACACTTATGGTCGTAAGCTTGTAAGGATTCACAGGCAGATTATTGGCCTGAAACTCTAATAGGAGATTTTTTCGGTAATTAGGTACGTGATTACTTTGTAAACACATGCACGTTTCTCTTGGCCTCTTAAACATGTCCGGACGATGAATTTATAATGCTAGCGGTTTAAAGCAGTTATTCGCAATACAAAAGAGTGATACAGGCCTGGTAGAACAGGCGTAGAACACAGACATCATCAAAATTATTAATTGACGTTTTTTTTTTTTTTTTTTTTTGTAGTCAGGTCACAGGTAACACTCAACCTGACTGTCTTTTGGCCTGGTATGTATGCAAGCATAACCATGGCCGTTGGCCTGAACCATCCTAGATCATCAAGTAAATTCCTTTACAAATATATAAGCACCAAATCGTCTGTAGATTTCTGCATAGATGATAGCTGCATATAGTGGAATATCATGGCAAACTGCCTAGAGTACATTCCTTCCGCAGTCCAGCTAAGAGCCGCTAACATTGGCAAGAAGAAAGTCGAAAAACACAGATATGTGCTTAGATCTCAACTTCAGACTTTTTTCAGAGAACATTGCATTACCAAGTTACAGAAAGATTCAGATATTTTATAGAGAGGAGATGTCGAGATACGTGTTGTTCTCTTATGAAAACGAATGCAAGCAGTTACCATGCACTACAACAAACTACGCACATAGTAATGTTTGATAAGAAGCACAGTAAGATAAGCATTTTTCAATGGCAACTTACACGCTGTAATACTCTGAAATTTGTTAAAAAATTACTTTCATATGGCAAAAGATTTAAGGTTTATCTACAAGGATGCAGACTGTGGTTTTCTGCATAAATAATGGTATTACTAATTGTAGATATCACGATGCATTTAGATAGACAATAAAAATAGGTGTCGACAGCCGTCATGATACTTGCATTAGAACGAGTGAAAACGGTATCCATGCAGTACAACCGACGAAAAAGGGAGGGTTTAAATGGGAAAAGTACGGCAGCTCATATTGCTCTTAGGACTTGCCAATTCGAAATATTCGAGTTTAAGCCTTACGACCTGCGGAACAAAAAGCCTTTAGCTGACAAAGAAAGAATATCACGGTGAGCTCATTAGGTATAGTAAAGAGAAAGCGCGTTAAAATGATGGACAAGTTGATGGTCACTTGCGAAAGGACCTAGGTTGTGAACCCTTTTCTAATATGCATCCACTACGACAGAAATCCCCTTAAAATGAGTACCTTAGCACAGATGTCACTTGACTTCATTGTAGTAGTGTTCTACAATGTTTGAAAAAAGATATTAATTAGAGATCAAATCGATCTGTAAGAGTTGCGGTGATTAAAGAAATAATTTTGAGGATGGACAGGGATGTTCGATTTTTAATTAGTGGTTTAGAATGCAATAATTCGAGGGTTCCACTTCAAGGTGTCCGGTAAGGCTAAACGGCTTATGCCGGCTTATTTTCTTCTTACAATGCTGTCAAATTTTGAAGTCAGCAGTGGACATCGGACTCTATTAATTCCTATTGGCTAGTAAAGGAATTCAACAATGAACCCGAAGCCGTAGGATTTTGTGTTGTGTACCTAGGTCTTAAAATCGAAGCAGTAGTGCTTTTAGAACTCACATTATACAATGGCGTATGATTTAAAAAACCGTGGATTTACTTCTCCGTTTAATAAGACGAGGTTATCACAGACGTATAGCCATGGGAACGAACAGCGGTTTCTTTTATGTGGGCCCTTGGGATTGAAAATTGTTGAGATACCAAATCTTTAATAAGAACATTAGTAACCTTAATCATTAATAAAATATAGAAAGATTATATCTTTACACCACACTTTGGTCGCCAGCCTTATATATAAATCTTAATTTTCTGCCATGTAAAGGTCTTAATTCAGTAGATTTTAGTCTATTCCAGCATGTGACTTGCAATTGAAAAAGCATCATAATCTCTTTACGCTTCTTATCAAATATTACTATGAAAGGTTGGTTGTTGTGCATGCTAACTGCTTGCATTCGTTATGATAAGACAACAACAAATATCACGCCATCTCCTCTTAGTAAAATGTTATCTGAACGTTTCGGTATCTTAGTAATACTATGTTTTCTGAAAACAGTCTGTAATATAGATCAAGGCACATATCGGTCTATTACGACTTTCTTGCCAAGCTTTACTAAGGACTGTACTCTACGCACTTTCCCATGATATTCCGCTAGATGCAGGGAACACCTAAGCTGAATTCTACAGACGATTTGGTGCTTCTATTATTGAAAAGGAATTTATTTGGTTATCTAGGAAGGCTCTGGTCAACGGACATGGATATGCTCGCAAACATATCAGTCCAAATGACAGTCTGAGATTAGAGATGAGTGTTAGAGATGAGTATCAGTGTTAGAGATGAGTACACTTCGTAAGCCTCAAATGCTGGCGATTAATCATGTACATTTTGTACAGTAACTTTCTGGTCTTGAGAGGACAATTTTCTGTCGGAGGGAACACACGCAAGCTCTATTCACGTCAGCGAGATGAGTTAGTGATGAATTTAATAAATAACATTACAGGAATTCTTCTAGTTGATCATTCCGTATCAGATAAGAAAGGTGTCGAAAAGATAAAAGAGTTTGTGCACTAGTCTGCTACACAGCGGAAGCTTATCAGAATTTACTTACCGGTGAGAAAACGTTGAGAATATAGAGAAATCCAAATCCTCCAATAAGCTTGATAAGACTGTTCTATAAGGTACTATATGGTGAAAGATGAACCGAGCGAGCCAGAAAGACTTTAAGGTTCTATAGCCTAAAGATTAGTGTAAGATATGCGTAGCGTTATCAATATAGGATTTTGATCAGAGAGTCAAGGTTGCAAAAGACGCCTCGAAATTTTTTATATACGCAAGTTTAACTTTCAGGCTAATCGTAAGTTCATCGCAATCTCTATTACTTTCTTTGGCCACCGAGTCGAGCCTGTTCTCGAACACTATTCCCAAGCGGGGAAATTCAGGTCTTGTAGCCCAGGATGTGGGAAGTGAGCTTAGGAAGTTTTATATCTTTCAGGTGTACTTGACTAAAAATCTCCCAATGTAACCTAAGTGTAAAAAAAAATTTTGTCACCTGATAATTTGGTCATGTCTGTGTTCTACACCTGTTCCACCAATCCTGTATAACTTGTTTGTATCGCGAATCAGTGCTTTACACCGCTAGCTAAAGTAATTCTTCGGCTGGACTTGTCTCACAGGCTAAGAGAAGCGCGCCTGGTTTTACAAGGTAATCACGCACCTATTTACCTAAGGATCTCCTACAAGATTTTCAGGCCAATAACCTGCATGTGAATCCCTTACGACCATAAGTGTAATATAACTGTAACAGAAAATTGTGAAGTTCCGTGGGCTTCTGTCTGAAAAGTAGCTTGGTACAGTCGCAAAGGAAAGAGGTGCTAAGCAGTAAACATTGATCATCCTTATGTCGTATAAAACCTAGGGCAATAAGTCGAAATTAACTGCGATGGGCACGACCCGGTGTTGGTTAAAAATCTACATGGAGTCTTTTCATGTATGGAATATCCAAACATCGTTCTTTATTAAGAGTGTTAGACTTTACTTTCTTGTAGGAGAGTCGAAAGCTAAACGTCAGTTACACAATTCTAAGTTCCTTGCCGATGGCAAAATCCTCGGAGTCGATCATCTGCTATTCAACTTCTTAACATATAAACATTCAAATAATAAAATTTGTTATAAAAGTACAATTCAATAAACGTAAATATTGTTTGAATGTTTATATTGTTTGCTATCATCTATATGCAGCTATCATCTATGCAGAAATCTACAGACGATTTGGTGCTTATATATTTGTAAAGGAATTTACTTGATGATCTAGGATGGTTCAGGCCAACGGCCATGGTTATGCTTGCATACATACCAGGCCAAAAGACAGTCAGGTTGAGTGTTACCTGTGACCTGACTACAAAAAAAAAAAAAAAAAAAAAAAAACGTCAATTAATAATTTTGATGATGTCTGTGTTCTACGCCTGTTCTACCAGGCCTGTATCACTCTTTTGTATTGCGAATAACTGCTTTAAACCGCTAGCATTATAAATTCATCGTCCGGACATGTTTAAGAGGCCAAGAGAAACGTGCATGTGTTTACAAAGTAATCACGTACCTAATTACCGAAAAAATCTCCTATTAGAGTTTCAGGCCAATAATCTGCCTGTGAATCCTTACAAGCTTACGACCATAAGTGTAATATAACTGTTACGGAAAATTGTTATACTTTCTAGGCATTCAGTCTGAAAAGCAGCTTGGGAAAGTCGCAAATGAACAAGGTGCTGAGGAGTAAGGATTGATTATACTTATGTCGTATAAAACCTAAGGTAAAAAGTTGAAACCAACTGTTATCGACGTGTAGTAGAGCTCACATTCTTACGCCCTCTCTTGGATAAACATGTACATGGAGTCTTTGCATGTATGGAATAACCAAACATCGTTCTTTATTAAGAGTTTAAACTTTACTTCCTTGTAGGAAAATCGAAAACTAAAAGGCATATACACAATTTTAAGTACCCTTGCAGATGGCAGAATCCTCGGATTCAAGCATCTGCAGTTGAAAGTAATCACATATAAAAAATCAAATAATAAACAATTGTTATAAACGTACAATTGAATGATACTTTAGTATGCGAATGTGATATCTAAATGAATTGGTTATTGTTTGTTAACTTAAGTGTGTCCTGCTACGGTTTCGTTTTCTCTTCGGGTACCAAAGCAGCTCGTGTTAAGGATTCAAATATATAAACAAAAAAATACACTACCAGCATGTTTTATAGCTTTTCCTTACACCTTCATTAAAAGTTTCAGCAAGATCGTCTTCTGTCAAGTGAAAGCAATCAATCTTTTAATTATGCTAAAGTTTCTTTAAATTTAATAATTTCGTAGCATTTCTTTTCAGTTCTGCTTGTACGTGGCCTTAAAAGAATCAGTAGCTGCTCATGACATCTTCTAGTAAGTGTCTTAGAAACTCTGAATCTGACCCATCAACAGCTGCAGAATTCCCGTTTGTAGTTTCTTCCATTATTCTTGTCCATATACAACTACATTTACTCCCTCGAATTCTGCTTGCATCATTTGAAGCTCTCTAGTATTGATCTCCAGGTTTCTCATGAACCGTGATTGAATTGTCGTGGCTTCAATGGCAGATTTAAATTGGATCATTGCAGATTTTTCCCGAAAGCTCTTTTTTGTCTTTTGGTACTTTCCGTGTCTAATTTAAAATTATATCCAAAAAATATAAGGTGAAAATAGCGCTTAACATAATTTAGATACGTACTTAACGCAGATTTGAGTTGCGATTTTTAGTCCGCACTAATGCGTGCAGAAGGACTCTTCCTTCTACGTGTGGGTTTTAAAACACAACAAAGACTCTGCAATATTCAACGCATTCGAATTGATATTTTTCCGCATTGAGGCATTTTCACACAATGAAGGTGACATTAGCTCTACGTGCCGCTAAGAAGATAAACTGTTTCATTCAAAAGTCCTGTAGAACTTGCTTTATCGTAACAGTATTTGGGAACGAAGGATTAATCTGGCTAACGTAGTGTCCTGCGTTGAATGAATCCTAAAGAAAATTACGTGGCCTTCATTAAGCACTGTTAATAATAATATCACTTGGACTTTCGCGTAAGCATGTAAAGGATTCACATGCAGGTTATTGGCCTGAAACTCTAATAGGAGTTTTTTTGGTAATTAGGAACGTGCGTACCTTCCAAAACCATGCCCACTTCTCTTGGCCTGTGAGACAAGTCCGGCCGGTGAATTACTAAAGGTAGCGGTGTAAATCACTGATTCGCTATTCAAAGACGTTATACAGGTCTGGCAGAACAGGTGTATAACAGAGACAGTAAGAAAGTAATCAATCCACAGATTTTTCTTTTTTTTTTTTTTTTTTTTTTTTACTTAGGTTGCATTAGGAGGATTTCAGTTAAGTCACCTGAAAGATATAAAACTTCCTAGACTCACTTCCCACATCTTGTACCAGAAACCCTGATTTTCCCCTCTTGGGAATTGTGTCCGATAACTTGCTCACCCCGCTGCCCAAGGATAGTAAAATAGACTGCGATAATTTTTCTATTAGCCAAAAAGTTAAACTAAGTTTATAAGAAAATATCGAGGCGTCTTTTGCAAGCTTGACTCATTATATCATGATTCTATATAAACGGGAAGTTGCATATAAACGGGAAGTATAACAATTACTTGATTATAATAGAAAATTAATACATTTGGTATCCAAACATTTTTCAATCCCAAGGGCCCACCTAAAACAAACCGCTGTTCGTTCCCAAAACTATACGTATGTCATACCCTCGTCTTATTAAAGGGAGAAGTGAATCCACGGTTTCTTTAATGGTACGCCATTGTATAATAAGAGTTAGGGAGCTCTAAAAACACTACTACTTCGGTTTAATACCCAGCTACACAACACCAAATCCTACGGCTTTGGATTCATTGTTGGTTTCCTTTACCAGCTGTAAGCCAATAGGAATCAAGTAATAGATGCTGATGTCCACTGCTGACTACTAAATATCACAACATTGTGAGAAGAACATAATCCGGCATAAGACGTTTGGCCTTACCGGACACCTCGAAACGGACCCCTCGATTTATTGGCGCGACTGTTGCACTCTAAACTACCACTTAAAAATCGTACATTCCAGTCCACCTCAAAATTATTACTTTAATCACCGCATCATTTAGATATCTATTTAATCTCTTATTAATATCTCTTTTCAAAAATTCTAGAACTCTATTACAATGAAGTCAAGTGACTTCTCTGCTAATGTTCTCATTTTAAGGTGAATCCTTGCGTAGTGGATGCATTTTACAGAAAGGTTTACAAGCTCAGGGATGCTTATCCTTTCACAAAAGAGCCACCAACTTGTCCATCATTTTAACGCGCTTTCTTTTACTACACCTTATGAGCTCACCGTGATATTCATTCTTTTTAGCTAAAGACAACTTGTTGCGCACATCACAGGGTTTAATCTCGAATATTTCGAATTTGCAAGTCCTAAAAACAATATGAGCTTCCACACTTTTCCCGATCTAAATTCGCCCGCTCTCTTTGGTTGTACTGCATGCAAACAGATTCCACTCGTTCTAATCCAAGTATCATCTCGACATCTACTGTTGTTATCTTTCTATGTAAATGCATCATGATGTCTACAATAATTAATACCATTATTTGTGCAGAAAGCCACAGTCGGCAGCCTTGTAGATATGCCATATGAAAGTAATTTTTCAGCAGATTTTAATCTATTACAGCGTGTGCTTCAAGTGAAAAATCCTAATCTGAGTACGCCTCTTATAAAATATTACTGGCTTACATTCGTTATGATGAGTGAACAACATGTATCTCTACATCTCTTCTCAGTAAAATATCTGGATGTATTTGTAAGTCGGTAATACAATGTTCTCTAAAAACTGTCTAAAGTATATTTCTAAGCACATATCAGTGTGTTTCGGCTTTCTTCATGCCAATGTTAACGGCTCTTAGCTGGAGTATGCAAGGAATGTACTCTAGCCACATTGCCATGATATTCCGCCATGTGAAGCGATCATCTATGCTGAATTCTACGGAGGATCTGTGCCTCTATTTTATTAAAGGAATTATTTGGTGATCTAGGATGGCTCTGGTCAACGGACATGGATATGCTCGCAAACATATCAGTCCAAATGACAGTCTGAGATTAGAGATGAGTGTTAGAGATGAGTATCAGTGTTAGAGATGAGTACACTTCGTAAGCCTCAAATGCTGGCGATTAATCATGTACATTTTGTACAGTAACTTTCTGGTCCTCGATTCACTTACCTGCCTGTTCATTCTTTTCAAAAACCATTGCCATCCGCGTGAACGCTTGTTTTCTAATTTCGACGCTAGAGTGCAGCACGTACTGCCCATTTTTTGTAAGTAAATCTCTATTTTTTGCATAGGAATGACCACACTTTTCCAATCGTTTAGAAAAGAAAATGGTCTTATATTGTTGGGTATTATTCTGCAAAGCAAGAAAAGGCAAGTTGGAATACAATGGAGTGTTATTTCATGAAATACCATCCGATAATGAACTATATAAGAAAATTAAAAGGGGTATACATAAGGGATACTAGATTTTCCGTTTCTTCCTCAAGCCTTTGGCAGTTGCATACACGAAACTCTCTAAGTCAATAAACTAACTGTATACTCCACATTTGATGAGTTCAACAATGGGGTATATTGACGAGGAGTTCTAAAATAAAAAAGATCTCCAGTATTAGACTTCCAACCTATACTATGTATAAGTGTTGGCAGTCTTATAGAACGGCTATGTCCTTCGGTTGACAGGTATCAGAGCAAAAACGGCAAGAGCTATCGACATGCAGTTTTCGGGGATCGATTCAGTGTCCTAGGAATATTTTCCATCTCCTTGGACTACCTTCTACTTAAGCCGGAAGTGGTTGAAATCGACCACTTCCAGTTTCAACAGTAAAGCTTATAACTCAAAACGGTGATAGTAGCCACAAACTGTTTTCGGAAATTGATTCATGGTCTCAGGGAAATAACCCATCTGCATCCCTATATCTTAGTAAAACTGGAAGTTGAAGAAATTCAGTACTACGTTCAGTTTCAATGTTGATTTTCATATAGCAAAAACGGTAAGAGATTTTACGAAAGGTTTCTCAGAAATCGATTCAGTTCCAAGAATGTACTTCATGTCTTCAATATAGTATTCAATTTGCATAGCTTGGAAGTCTACAGTAGTTTCACTGTCTGAAACGATACTCACTTGTATATTTTGGATATTGTTGCTCTCGAGACAAGATTTAAGCTACTTCATCTCAAGAAGCTTTTGCTATATTGTGAGACAGCTTTGTCATCTCGTTTCTCATAGACAGTTGCTGTTTTGTATCGTGGGCAACACTAAATTTAATACTGAAACAATGTACAATTTGGCTTAGAGTAAAAACAATAAATATAACATGTTGTGGTGTGGTTTGCGATAGCCCAAAGTCTGGAAAGTGTATCAGAAAAGGTACAATTCTTTGTGTTTCACATTTGCATTAGTAATGAGTAGTATTGAGGTTTCAACTTCCTTATTATATATATATGGTGGCCCAAAAGTAGGTATACAGTATTTTACTGACCAGCCCATTGCTTTTTATATCATTTCTTATTGCTATCCATAAGGTAGACTTAGTTTCTTTATTATTTATTCTTAATGTCTTTGTACTTATATCTTAAGCTCGGAACAGCCGAAACAAATCAACCTATAAGCTAGAATGATATACCTGATCGATTCCGGGGTGTAGGCGTATACCTACTTTTGAGCCACTTTGTATAATTACAATTATAGTTAATGGCGCCGATTTCTCTCAGTAAATTTGGGAGGGGGGCATTCAGATGCAGAAGACATATATGAGGATTTTAAGACAAATTGCATTCAAATTATACCAAATATCGCATATTTATAAGTATCATGCGGGGGGCCGGGACCCCCGCCCCCCAGGATCGGCACCCTTGCTTATAGCATCAGAGTTCCTTCACACGAGAACATAAAAATATATATTCTATTTAGGCCAATATATGATTGTGCGTATTCTTTCATTTTTGTGCCTCAGCCGTAACATCAACAAATGCGTTCCTATTTGGATTTCTTTTTTTTTTGTACTTCAATGACTACCGCATATTATATCCTTTACGCAAACCATTTAGATTTCTTTACATTCTTTCTATTAACATGTATTGTATACGTACAGGATTGACTGTCAAACGGTAGAATGCCATGGTAGGACCTGCCATCTAGTGGCGAATTCGTGACGAAAGGTACACGCATTTTTTGGCTGATTGAGCAGGCAGCTAAAGGGAGCGGACGGATGCAGAAGGCAGTGATCTAAATGCATCCTTATATCTACAAATAGTAAAACGTTATTTCTGCAGAAAACCACAGTCGGCAGCCGTGTAGATAAATCTTAAATGTTTTGGCAAATGATTTTTCAAGAAATTTTAAAATTTGCGCGTAAGTTGCACCTAAAAAATCGTAATCTCGATCCGCTCTTGGTAAAATTTCTGAATGTTACTGTAACATCGTAATACAATGTTCTCTGAAAATACTCTGAAGTATAGATCTAAGCACATAGGGGAAAATATACAGTTATTGGGACTTTAAGGATTTGTTTTCATTCATATCTTTATAACAGACTTATTTTATAATATATACTGGCGTTTTTTTAATATATACTTTCTCGGTTTCTCTAATTGAATAATATGTTGCGAAATTACAATACAAATATAAAGTTTGGCAATAAAAATATATTTTTTAATGTGACAATGATCTTACAGATATTGTAACTCAAAAACCAGTTTTTGCCACCCAATGAGGACAGTTATAGGCACCATTATAAAACATACAGTAGAAGATACGATTGACAGAAATAAAGCTTTTAGGCCTGACTGGAAGTAATACCAATTGTTATATTTATTAATACAGAAGAAATAGACATTTTAGACCTCTAACATTATGAAGTAAAAACAAATTGACCGCGGAATTAACACAATATTTTTAAAATTTAAAAAAACGGGAAATACACAAACAAAATTGTATGTTTCAATGATTTATTTCAATCCGTTTCATCAATCTCGTCCTCATCTGTGACCACATACACTGTCATCCTGTAGAACGTAGCACCGGTGACACACAAATCCATCTTCTATATCTTCTGGTATGTTTTCCTTATGGTACTTTGGAATGCAACAACTGTGACATTTGCTGTGGCACAACTCGCATTCAAGATCCATTCTTCCCGAAAAGAAGGGCTGAAAACAGTGTTTGTAGGATATTACGTTGCTTCGCGCAGCTGATGACGAATCGAAGTTCAGCCTCCTTGTGAGCTTTCCATTTATTAATGAATCAGTTAGTCCTTTGTCTTGTTCAAGGTTAGAAGTTGAATCTGCTTATCTCCGTTGAACAATCGAGTTTGACCTCATGCTTTGATTTCTTTGCAGATGCTTTTCCTCTGCGTTTTAACTCTTGTTCCTTTTTCCCTAACTTCTTCCTTGTTTGCTTTCTGATCTTTTCTTGTTCAGCTAATTGCTTTCTTCTTTTTTTCATGTAAAATAGCTTGATATTTATGAGATGTTATACGAACGGCAGTCTTCCTACATTTCGTTTCCCCTTTCTCTTAGGAGTTTCTGGCCATACTAAAACATCTTGCAGCAACGAGTGTTCGGTGGTTAACTTTTTTGGAGTTGAGCCGGAACCTTTTTGTAAAGCATTTGCATCTGTAGTACTGCCATTGGTGGGTGTACTAGGGTTTACTTCACAAAGAATAAGAGCGTCACTAGCAGTATCTTAGTGGTTGAAATCATTGAGTTGGATACATGCAGAGGATACAGGTGAACCTTGCTAATTGTTCGCCTGCCCCGACTGAAGATTAACACATCTCTCTACCTAAGACTTAGGCCTACTATTATCTATAAAATGTTGAAATAAGCGATACAGTACATGGAATTCTTCGTTCTTATTTACAAGGACTTGTTCATTGCCATCTTCCTGAAGTCTTCTCATTACACCAGCTCCTATTATACTTTCAAACTCGGTTCTGGTTAATACTACATCCTTACTTTGCTCCTTACCGCCTCTTATTTCTAACACTGTATGTCTTGGTTTTGCAACGTATTTAGTGTAATCTATGTGTTTGGGATCAAATGGATGTAACCGCATGCCCTAAATCCATTTTGTATAATAGATGGCGAAATGTAAGTCACTGCTTGTTTCAACAGAGGAGCAAATTTAGCTTTCGTCAGAGACTGCTATTGACTATAAAGTTGCCACTCTCGTACCACTTGCTTCCAACCATCCTTCAATGGTTTAAATACGGCAACGTCAGCATGTTGAAAATTCTTGTAGAATTAGGGTACAGAGCAATGAGTTCAATTTGAACCTTGCAGCAAAGTTTGCCAAGTTGATAAGTAAGATGAGTTTTATGACCGTCAAGATAATATATAACCGGGAACTTGACATTTTTCGATTTTAAATAGGGATACAACACATTACCTATATATCCATTAAATACTTCGGCTTTCATCCACCCGTTCTCACTGCGACCGATACCCTATCCTGTAGGCACAGATAGAGCCACATCATTAGGCACACGAACATAAGGGAAAACTATCGTTGGGGTGTTACGTCACCTGCAGCACTGAAAGTAAACATAACAGTTCAAGACTTCATTGCATTTCCGCGTGTCTACATCGTACACGTTACTTACTTCGTACACTTTACTTACACCTTTCCAGTTTTCGGGCAAAGCAAAGAGTTAGTTTCACCACCGTTGTAAACACGTGTTGCATCCTGCAGATCATCTGTATATTATGAAACCATGATCTTATTTAATTTCTGATACACATGCACTCACACTTGTAACAGATTCGCACGTTCTTTCCGCAACCGTACGATTTTTTTGAAAGAATGATTTATACTATCCATCTCCCGGCATGTTATTTTGAAACGGATTAGGACGATGATGTTTCACGAGAAAGTCCTGAACACTTTTAAGAATATATTGTTTCTTTCTCGGAATTACTTCTCAGCAAATTTTATTAACAATTCCACTAACAATGGTTCTTCCTCTTGTAAAATAGGTCGTGGTCCGGAAGATGATTTCACATCTTGATTTCACAGATGGAACTGTAAGATAGACCGAGGAACGCCATATTGCTTCGATGCTGTCTTTATGCTTAGCGTTTAGTGCTTAGTGCTTAGTGTGTTTGAGAGCACTAACGATGCACTAACGATTGCCGCTAACCTCGTGTTTCTACCTCTATTTGTATAGAATTTGATATTTCTGAAGTTGGCCCCCACCGAAAATTTTGAATCAATCATAAAATTTGATAGCACTAACGTTAGTGCTTAATGTGTAAAAGTGCACTAACGATGCACTAACGATGTCGTAAGTTTTGTGAAAATCTCTCCGCATAAAGATGAAGTTGGCCCACCCACGTAAAATCTTCATTCAATATCTCGTAAACGATGATAGCACTAACGTTAGTACTGAGTACACTAACGTGCACTAACGATGTGCAATGTTTGGTGTAATTTGGCAGAGGTGGGGAGCCAACTTCAGGAACGTAAAGATGTCTCTTGACTTTATTGAAATAGTATTTTGCTAATACTTTACTCTTCTGCATACAGTAAATGTGTGCAAGAAAAGTAACAAAAGCACATGCGTTACGACATTAGATCAGCTATTATACTGGAAGGGTGTTCAAACCGTACCTGCATCATACATTAGGTTAGGAAATGGTGTAGAAGACCTTTTGGGCATCCTGTACACTATAGCAACTTTAGTGAAACTGTTCAATAGCCATGCCTACTCAAGATCATTGAGAACTCACTTCTAGAATTTGTTCCGGGACCTCTACATCTGGTTATGAAGACAGTTCCAACCCTCGAAGGAGATGACAAAATCTAGGATCTGCGATCTTATTTAACAACGTCTGGATAACGAAATCAATATGCAACATTTACTAGATAATGAAGCTGCATGACAAAAAACATCTAAGGAAGTCTCAAATTTAAGAGGGTGGCATTTTCAGAAACGTTAACCTTGGCTGCAGTATATGGAGAAGGTCATAATCGTATTGCCATTTATCCAAAGGGACTACATTGAACAGGGGACTAGAAACTTCATTTGTAGGCAATTGAATTAATGGTTCCGTTTTCTCACGCAGCTGGTCGTTTTTCCTATGCAAAATTTGCACATTAATAATCTCAACTAATGGAGGCTGAGGAGGCAACTACGGTATCAGATGATAGAAGATATTAACAACTCAAAAAACATTCACAATTCGAACAAAAAGGCCTTCTTGAGCGAAGTTCCAAGTGATATGATTATCGAACAGTGCTTAACGAAGGCCACAATTTTTTCTGAGGGATTAACTCAACGTCAGACAGAACGTAAGCAAGTTTAATTCTTCTTTCCCAAATACTGTTACAACAAAAGAAGTTCTATAGTCTTTTGAAAGAAACAGTATATGATCTGAGCGGCACGTTGAGCTAATGGCACCTTCCTTGTGTGAAAATATCTCAACAGGAAAGAATGGAAATTCGAATGCTGTAAATATTCCAGTCTCACTCTTTTGTTGGGTTTTAAAATCCACACGTAGAAGGAAGAGTTTATCTACACGCAATGGTGAGGACTAAAAACGGCAACTCAGATCTGCTTTATCTACTTATATAAATTATGTTAAGCGCTACTTTCACCTTATATTTTATGGATATAAATTACAATTAGACACGGAAAGTACTAAAAGACAAAAAAGAGCTTTCGGGAAATATGTGCATTGATCCAATTTAAATCTGCCATTGAAGTCACGAAAATTGAATCACAGTTGTTGAGAAACCTGGAGATAAAAACTAGAGGGCTTCAAATGATGCAAGCAGATTTCGAAGGAGTAAAGGTAGCTGTATATGGACAAGAATAATGGAAGAAACTACAAACACGAAATCTGTAGCTGTTGATGGGTCTGATTCAGATCTTCTAAGAATCATACTAGAAGACTTCATGAGCAGTTGATGATACTCTTAAGGGTACATACAAGCTGAACTAAAAAAAAAAAAAAATGCTACGAAATTATTAATTTGAAAGAATTTTTAACGTCATTGCTTCACTTTTTGATGATGCAACAGGCTCTGACACGACCTCAGCTATACTCACTAGTGAATAATTTGCAGCCTTCAAGACCCTTCATAAAGAAGAAAAATTGTGCAAGTAAGAGTCTTCAACCTACCAAAAGTCAATCATGACAATGGTTTAAGTCAAATTACACATTTCTTATTCGTCTGTATGGATAAGGAAACATGTCGTCCCTGGTATAATCCTTATCAGGTATAAACGGGGAGTAGTTAAAAACCTTAAATATTGCTACTTTTTCCCCTACTAATACGCAAGTATGCAGCATTGAATTTGGAAGTACCTCGAAAGAGGTAGGTGTGTGGTCCCTGCCTGATAATCTTATTCACGTGTAGATAAAAAGTGACTGCAAGATAGGATTGTGAACGTGCCACATACTGTAAAGGAGCCGATATGAAATATTCAAGGTTTTGTGCATTTTGCCAATGGAGTTCATATAGAAATGGCAGATCTGAAGACAATCTGATATAGATTATAACGAACAAAAGCTGTAAAAAACCAGTATATCATTCTCAACGGCTTATTTGTTGATCCAATCAGTTATGATTATTATTTTGTGATGTCGTCTTCGCATTATTGATCTAACAAAACGGACATGAAGGCGATCTTGATGAAACTTTAAATTAAGGTGTAAGGAAAAGATTACAACACGAAGGTGGTTTATTTTTCTGTTTACATATTTTGGAATCCTTTAACACAAACTGCTTTGGCACCCGAAGAGGAAACGAAACCGTAGCAGGACACACTCAAGTCAACGAGCAAAAACCAATTCATTTAGATATCACTTTCGCGCTCTAAAGTAACATTCAGTTGTACGTTTATAAAAATTTCTATTGTTTGATTGTTCAAACAATGTTGATGTTAAGATGTTCAACAGCTGATGATTGACTCCGAGGATTCTGCAGTCAGCAAGAACACAGAAAATTGTGTAACTGCCATTTAGTTTTCGACTCTCCTAGAAAGAAGTCAAGTTTAACACTTATTAAAAAACGATGTTCCTACATGCAATACATGCAGATACTCGATGTACACTTTTTTCCAAAAGTGAAACCTCTAAAACACGTCGATCCCAGTTGGTTTCAACTAATTTCTTTAGGTTTTATTCCCTATAAAAACAATCAATGATTGCTGCTGAGCACCTTGATCTTTTGCGACAGTACCAAGCTGCTTTTTAGATGGAAGGTCACGAACCTTAACAATATTACGTAACAGTTATATTTCACTTATGGTCGTAAGATTGTAAAGGATTCACATGCAGGTTATTGGCCAAAAAAAAAAAAATAACAGTTAATCCTTAGGTAATTAAGTACGTGATTACCTTGTAGAACCGTAGCAGGACACACACACACCGCCTCTCTTGGTGTGTGAGACTAATCCGGCCGATGAATTTATTTAGCTAATGAACTGATAAACTGATGAGAACAAAAGTCCTAGAGAACTTCTGTTATCGTAACAGTATTTGGGAATGAAGGATTAATTTTGCTAACGTGTGTCTGACGAGTTAATCCCCGAGAAAATTTCTTGCCCTTAAATAAGCACTGTTCGATAATCATATCACTTGGAACTTCGCTCAAGAAGGCCTCTAATCTTGCGAATCGTGAATGTTCCTTGATTTGTTAAAATCTGTTACTCTGATGCCGTATTTGCCTTCAGGGCTTCCATCTGTTGAGTATAGTGATGTGCAAATTTTTCATGGAAAAGATGACCAGCTGCGTGAGAAATCGGAAGCTTTATTTAAATCCCTTCAAATGAAGCTTTTAGTCCCCTTTTCTATCTAGTCCTTTGGGATGAATTGCAATACAATTATCTCCTTTTCTATATACTGCAGCCAAATTAACTGTTCGGAAAATGTAACCGTATTAATTTTGAGGTTCCCTAAATGGTTTTGTCATGCATTTTCATTTTCTTGTAAAAGTTGCATATTGTTTTTGTCATCCAGACAGTGTTGAACAAGATCGCAGATACTAGATTTTCCTCCTCCTTTGACGGTTGTAAATGTTTTCATAACAACATGTAGAGGTCCCCGAGCAAAGTCTAGAAGTGAGTTCTCAATGATTTTGAGTAGGCATGGTCATTCAGCATTTTCGCTAAAGTTGTCATACTGTTCAGGATACACCAAAGTTCTTCTATATCATTTCCTGACATAATGTATCCAATCGTGATTAGAAATTACTTAACTGCAAACCTAATTTTCTTCAGCTGAGGCACGATTTGAACACCTTTCAAAAATAATGGCTGATATAATGTCATAACACATGTGCTTTTTTCACTTTTCTTGCAATTATTTACTGTATGCAGAAATGTGGTATATATAGTATTAGTACTTAATGTTGAAATATTGGAGAAATACAGAAGGACTACATAGTTTATATCAAAAGGAAAGATGTGTGTCTCACCATTACACAATCGTTGTGGCGAATCTTTCACAAGATGAATAGCTATCCAAAGGTTGTTTGTGAATAGGAAATCGAGACTCGATCGCGAGTGAAGACTTGATTAAATCTTCCGAGTAAGACAGCATTGACACACCAAGAACCTGAGTGTATAGCATTAGAGGGGAAGAGGATGTCAGAATGACGAAATAAGATGCGATATCCTTTCAACACAATTCTACCGTGATATCATTCTAGAACTTGGATATGATGGATTTTCAACAGGAGACTTCTGAAATTAATGACTTTTTCTGCTCTGTGAATATGTGAATGTGTCTCACTTAGTTGCTAATCAAAGCATACAGTGAGTTTATATGAAAAGCTTACTTGATTAGCCGAAAGTTTCGATTCTTTCTGATGACCAGTGTTACTAAGTTGATAGTAACGTTCATTCACTGTTCATAACTACAATTGAAAGTGAGTCTACTTATTATGGCGCAAAGGACTTTGGAAGATGAGGTACACTTCTGAACATCATTACATACTCATGTATGTTAGAATAAAATTGAAAAAACAAATAGTCGTTAATTATTAGATAGTTACAAATGAAAAGGGGCGAGTGGGGCGAAATGTGTGTATGTAATATAACACCAAATCTTGCTTATCGTTATTTTCTAACAAAATTTAGATGAAAACGATTGATCACAAAGTAAAAAGAACACAATACTCATATACTTACTATTGAAAAGTGAGTCCATACAATAACGGTAAACGAGTATTTGTAGTTGAACTAGTCTCTTGCTGATTGTTTAGTTACTGACATATTTAAAAATAAAATCAGAGAAAGGATAAGAGATAAATGGACAAATATTTAAAATTTATAAGATTGTTCCTTGAGCTATGTTTTGGCATATATAACAGACTGTTCATGATAGTCACTAAAATATTTTATATTAAATGAAATAATATAACTGTCGTGGATTCTCAGATGTTTATAATTGAGAACCAATTCTATGTAGTAAGGTAAAGGTCTGTTTTTAGCCTGAAGGATTCTCCTGCTAATCGTTAGTTACTGACATATATAGTAGAAAATGAAAGGTCTTAATAGTCGTAAGTAGTAAGACACTATCGAGTGATAAGTAATACCATTCTGTGGGATGAAAGTATTTTTTCCAAGCTGAATTAACTCTTGCTGATCATTAGTTACTGACATATTTCAAAATAAAATGAAAAAAATGAAATGAAATCTTTGAGTTTTACGTACCACGGTTATGCCGGTTTAGGCTAAAGGAGAAGGTGATTATGAGAAATGAATGAAATGGCGGAATGAAGAAAGTGGGAGGAAACGGGAGAACCCCGAGAAAACCCACGCACACGGTGTTTGTCCACCACAAAGTTCACTTGGCGGTAGCAGGGTTTGAACCCGGGACCCCATGCACCAGAGGTGAACGCTCTACCACTGAGCCACAAAATAAAATCAAAGAACGGAAATGTATATTTCTAATATATATACAGTTGAAAGTTTCTATTTGTCAGAGCGAAAGGTGTGTTTGGATGATAAAGCAGACTCTAGGTGATCATTACTTACTGACTTATTTTAGGATAATATGAAAGAATGGAAATATCGTGAATTGCCAGGTATAATTGGAAACTGAAAAAGAATGGTATTGTCGTAACTTTACTGATATGTAATATTTTAAACGGAGTACATTTAGTAGACCGAAAGGAGAGTTTAGAGGACGAAGCAGACTCTTGCTGATCGTTTTTTAATAACATATTTATGAACAAAATGGGGGGGATGAGTATTGTAAAATATCAGATGTAAGCAATTGGTATGTGAATCGATTTTGTAGGCCGAAAGGCGTGTTTGCAAAATGAAGCAGATTCTTGGTGATCCCTTTTAGAAACGTATTTAAGAATAAAAGGAAACAATGCATATATCGTATTTTGTCACTCATTCACAATACTAATGCAGTATTGTCAATACTAATGCAATACTAATACAGTATTCGGTAGGACGAAAAAGTTGTTTAGGACCTAAAGGTCATTCTTGATAATTGTTAGTTTCCGACACACATAAGAAAAAATGAAATAATGGAAATGTCGTTAATTGTCAGATATTTACAATTGAAAACGCATCTATTCAATAGGTCGAAAGAGTATTTGAACACGAATGTAAACTTTTGTGTATAATTATTTTCTTACGATTTAAAAAGTAAAATTAAAGGGACGGATTGGTCGGAAAATTATCAGATTTGTGAATTTAACAGTGAGCCCATTAATTATGGTGAAAGGAGTATCTGAAAGTTGAAGCAGAATTTTGTTGATTGTTAGTTACTGACATATTTAAGTGTAAAATGAAAGAACGGAATTGTCGAAATCGTCACATATTTTAATATGTTAAAAGATTTCATTCAGTAGGGCGAAGGGAGTATTTGAAACTTGAAATAGACTTTCCCTGTTCGTTTGTTACTGATAGATTTAATTTTCGAATGAGATAACGGAGTTGAAAATTGTCAGATATTTAAAATTGAGAAGTGAGAACAGTTAGCAGGGCGAAAGGAGTAGGGAAACGCGCAGATTCTTCCAGATCGTTACCTCTGACTTATTTAAGAATAAAATGAATTAACGGAATTGCCATAAATTGTTAGCTATTTACGGTTGAAAAGCTGCGCTATTTAATATGGCGAGACAAGAGTTGGAAAGTGGAAATAGATTATAATGAACATTACCTTCTCACGCATTATATAGAAGAGAGAAAACGCAATTATCATAATGTTTCTATCATTTACAATTCAAAAGAGCTCATTCAGTAGTAAAGAGTGTTTTTAAAAGATGAAACAGACTCTTGGTATCATCGCTTAGTGGCGTGTTCAAGTATAAAAAGCCAGAACGGAATTGTATCAAAAAGTCAGATTATTACAATTGAAATGTGAGGTTATTCAATTAGGCCAACCGAGTCTTTGGAAGATTTAGCACACTCTTTCTAATCGTTAGTTACTGACATACTTAAAATTGAAAAAAAGGAGCGTTGTAAATTACAAATCGACTAGCCCAACTTCGATCTCTTCACTGCGCATCATCCACATACAACCATAAATATCCTACTCATTTCTCACTTCTGTACAAGCCCCTTTTACAGACACTACAGAAAGAAGTCTTGGAAAAATAATCGGCAATGCGTATAATAAAGGGGACTATGTATCGATTATTCTTTTTCTCAAAATGCCGCACCGTTCCCAAGATTTAAACCTTTTTCCAGTTGGAGTTTCTAGTCATTCACCTGTACTGGTTTCTTCCTTCCTGCATTTTCTTGCTAATCAGTAATTGCCCTCATATTTAAGAATTAAATGAAAGAATGGGATTCTCGTAATTGGCCATATATTTACAATTGGTCAGAGAGTCCATCCTTTAAGGTGAAAGGAGTGTTTGGAAAATTCAAAGGAGTGTTTGGACTTTAAAATTTATTTACATATGTAGGAATAAAATGAAGGAAAGCAGCAGTCTTCAAATGTTACATGTTAGAAACGAAAAGTGAGTGCATTGAGTAGGATGATATGTGTCATTCGTACATAAATCAGACTCTTGCTGATTGTTAGCGACTAAAGTATTTTAGAATAAAATCATAGAATGGATATTGATGATAATTTTCACATATGCTACATTGAAAATTCAGTGTATTCACTAAAGCCAAAATTGTGTTCTTGTTAGCTAATGCGTTTTATTGACGATCGCTAGTTGAAGGTATAATTAAGAATAAAGTAAAAAACAATATTTTTCAGATAATTTTTGTTAAAAATTGAATCCACACACAAAAAGGAAAGGAGCTTTTTGAAGCTCAGAGTCTTGCTGGACGTTAGTTACTGATATATTTAAGAATAATATGTCGGAACGAAATTCTCATTATTAGTCAGGTATATAAAATTAAAAAGTCAGTCTATTCAGTAGAGCCAAGAGAATTATTGTAAGCTGAAGTAGACTCTTGCTGATCGTTAGATACAGAAATATTCAAGAATAAAATGAAACAACGGAATTGTCGTAATTTGTCATATATTTACAGTTAAAGAGTTAATCGAGTAAATAGGGCGAAGATGTGTTTGCTAGTTGATGCTAGTTTGCTAGTTTGCTAGTTGCTAGTTGATTTACACAGTTGCTGATCGCTAGTTAATGGCATATTTTGATTAAAATGAAAGAACTTAATTGTCTTGAATTGTCAAGTCTGTACAATTGTAAAGTATATCAATTCAGTACGTCGAAGACAAATGTTTGAATAGGAAGCCGACTCTTGCTGATCGTTAGTTAGTGATATTATTATTAATAAACGAATAGCGGAATTGGCGTCAATTCTCAGTTAGGAACAATTAAGAAGTGAGACCAATCAGTTGGGCGAAAGAGGTATTGCTGTCTCTTGCTGATTGTGTTTCTCACATATTTAAGAATAAAATTAAAGGACATAATGTGCTTTGTCTAATTTCTCACTTGAGAATATCTCAAATGTAAAAATTCTCGTCTTTTATTTTATCCATAAATATGCCAGTTACTAAGGAGCAAGAAGAGTTTAGTTGAGATAACAAAAAAGTAAATGAACAATCAGGCAGGCTGCTTCGCCTTCTAAAATCTCTTTTCGACCTATTGAATACATTCCCTTTCAATTGTTAATATTAGGTTAATTAGACTATTTACGACAATTACGGTCTTCCATTTTAATTTTAAATATGTCTTTAACTAATGAACAGCAACTGGTTGCTTCATATTCCATCGAGTCAATTTTGGACTGTTGGACTCAATTTTCAATTGAAAATTTCTCATAATTTCCGACAATTTCTTTCTTTCAGTTACTTCTTAGGTATTCTTTCTTGTAGGAACGAAATCAATCCGCATCACCTTGCTGGCACTTCTTTCGCCCTATTAAATTGACTCATATTTCTAATTAAATAAGCTTTAACTTACGAAAATCCCGTTCTTTCAATTCACTCTAAAGTATTTTTAAAACTAGTTATCAGCAAAAGGCTACTTTTCCATATATTTAGAACTGCTCTTTGTTTCCATTGAGTAATTTGAATCGAATGCTTGGATGATAAAGCTGACACTTGTTAATTGTTAGTTACTAATAAATTTAAGAATTGAATGAAATTACGGAATTGTCGTAGTCTTTGATATTTGCTATTGAAATATGGGTCTATTGTTTTTCGCAAATGGAGTTTTTGGAAGCTGAAGTAGACTCTTGGTGATCGGTAGTTGCCGACATATTTAAGAAGGAAATGAGAGAACAAAATTGTCCCAAATTGTCAGATATTTAGCATTGAAGATTGATGTCAATTATTAAAGCGAATGGACTATTTCCTTGATAAAGCAGAATCTTGCTAATGGTCACTTACCGAAATATCAAAGAAAAATGAAAAACAAACTGAACTAGGACAGATATTTTCAATGCAAAAGTAAAGCTTCTCAGTAAGAACGAAAGGAATATTTGTAAGATTAAGCAAACTCATTTTGATCATTAGTTCTTGCAATATTTAAGTATAAATTATGCATGGCAGCAGACGTAAATATTCGGATATTCAGTACGGGAAAAGAAGAAATGGCCGAATGAAATATTTTATCACTATCATTAGTTATTGACTTGTTCGTGTTCAAGATATAAAAAGAGATGTATTTAATTTATCTGTAATTTACAATTGTAACGTAAGTCCATCGCGTACAACAATGAAGGGATTCGAATATGAAGCATACTCTCACTGAACATTACTTAGTGACGTATTTAAAACAAAATCAAAAGAACGGGATAGTCGCGAATTGTCAGATATTTACAATTGGAAGTTAATATGTTCAGTACGGAGAAAAAGCGAGTTTAAAATATGAAGCACAGTCTTGCAGATCATTACATACTGATAATCTAAAACGAATGAATACTAAAATTATCAATTATTTATAATTGAAATGGAGTGTTTTAATGGTATAACAAACTCTTGTTAATTTTGTAAGTGACATATTTAAAATTAAAATGATAGAATGCAGTTTTCGTAAATTGTGAAATATTTGGAATTAAAAAGGGAGTGCAGTTAGCAGCGCGAAAGAGAATATAAGATAAGGTAGACTTTTGCTGATCGTGTGTTACTGACATTTATACGAATAATTTGGAAAATGAAATTTACTAAAATTTTCAGATACATACAATTGAAATGAGGGCAGTTCGGCGAAAGGAGTTCTTCGTGTACTAAGCAGACATTTAGTGATGATTAATTCTTAAGACTTTTAAGAATAAAATGATAGAAGACAATTGGTTTAGATTGTCAGATATTTACAATTAAATAGTTAGTGCATTCGAAAGGGGAGAATTCCGTGCAAAGTGAAGCAGACTCTTGCTGAACGCTAGTTGCTAACTTATTTTAGTAAATAGTGAATATACGTAATTGTCCATTGAGTGATAAGAAAGGAAATTTTCTAATATATAAGAACCTTTAGTTGGTCGTTACTTACTGACGTAATAAAAACGAAATGAGGAAAGCAATTGTCGTAAATTTTCATATTTTTCAAATTATATGAGTCTATTTTGTAAAGGAAATGGAGAATTTAGCTTAGTATAAATTAATAATATTGTCGTTGTTTCTCAGGCCTTTGCAATTGATATGTGCGTCTACTCGGAAGGGCCAACCAAGTATTTTCAATCCGATGTGGACTCTTAGCTTCCAAACACTCTTTTTGTCATACTGAATAGACTCGCTTTTTAGTTCTAAATTTCTTACAACTTACAACAAATGCGTTCATACATTTTATTTTTAAACATGTCGGAAATGAACTCACTTTTCAATTGTAAACATCAGATAATTACCGACAAGTCCTTTCTTTCAATTCACTGTTATATATGTCAGCAGCTGACGATTAGCGATAGATTGGTTCATTTTCCATACACTCTTTTCGATCTACCGTTTACAATAAATTTTTGTGTGAATATCAATCAATTTACGTCAACTCCGTTCTTTTATTTTATTCTTAAATATGCCTTCAACCAAAGATCACCACGAGTCTGCTTCAACCTCCAAACACTACTTTCGCTCCACTGAATCGACTCACTTTTCAGTTGTTAATATCTTACAATTTGCGACTTTTCCGTTCTTTGATTTTATTCACAAATATAACAGTAACTCAAGATCAGCAACAATCTGCTTAGTCTTCTAAAACTCATTTCGCCGTACTGTATGGAGTCACTATTCAATTATAAATATCTGAGATTTTACGACAATTCCTTTCTCTAATGTTATTCTTAAATATGTTTTCAACTAACAATCTTGAATTCTCTGCCTCAACTAACAAACACTTCTTTCGCTCTGCTAAATAGGAACAGTTTTCGAATGTAAATATCTGACAACGTACGACCATTCCGTTCTTTCATTTTAAACTAACATATGCTAGTAACTATCGATCGTCAAAAGTCAGCCTTACATACCAATAGACACCTTTCTTCCTACTGAATAGACTCGTTTTTCATTTGGAAATATCTGACCAGTTACAACAATTGCCTTCTTTTATTTTATTGTAAAACATGTAAGAAACTAACGATCAGCGTAAGTATGCTTAATTTTCCAAACAGTCCTTTCGCCCCTGTTTCATTTTAAACTTTAGATTGTCAGTAACTAACGATCAGCATGTTTCTACTTCAGCTTTAAACACTTCTTTGCTCCACTGAATGGAATTACTTTTCATTTCAAAATATCTGATATTTTAAGACAATTTCGTTCGCTCTTTTTATTCTTAAATATGTCCGTAATTAACGAACAGCAAGACACTGCTTCATCTTTGAGAAACTGCGTTCGCCACTTTCCAAACAAAAATATCATGCAATTTACGATTATTAGGTTCTTACATTTCATCCTTGAATACGTCACTAAGTACCAACCACAGACAGCTTTATCTTCCAAAATTCCTTTCGTCTTGCTAAATGAACTCACTTACCAATTCTAAATATATAAAAAATTCTGAAAATTCAGTTCCTTCATTTGAATTTTAAATACCTAGACAACTACCGATCACCGAGTCTTCTTTACTTTCCAGACACTCCTTTTGCCTTACTCTATGGATACATTTACCAATTCTAAATATCTGACAAATTACTACATTTCAGTGGTTTCATTTTATTCTTAAATATATCCGTTATTAACGATCAGCAAAAGCTCTTCTTCACTTTCCAAACTACTATCGTGCCTAGATTACTCTCTTTTCAATTGTAAATATCTTACAATTTTCGAGAATTCCATAGTTTCATCTTATTCTAAATAAGTCCAGTAACTGACGAAGTCAAGATTTTGCTTTATACACCAAAACACATTTTCCGCCAAACTCGGTGGACAGATATTTCAATTGTAAGTATTTGTTAATATACGTCTCCTCCGTTCTCCCCTTTTTTTGTGAAATATGTCAGTAACTAACAATCATGTAGAGAGTGCTTTATATAATAAAACACGGCTTTCCTCCTACTGAAGAGACTCGTTTTTCATTTAAAAATGACAGATAATATACGACAATCCGTTCATTCTCCTTACATTTAAACGTCAGTACCAAACGATTACAAGAGTGCATTTCATCTTCCGAACTCTTCTTTTGCTCTATTGACTAGAACAACTTCCCAATTTTAGATATCTAACAGTTTCGACGATTCCGTTATTTCACTTCATTCTTAAATATGTCGCCAAATAATGAACACCAAGCGTTTGCTTCATCTTCCAAACACACCTTTCGCCCTACCGAATCAACTAATATTTCACTTGTATATAGAGAATTTACGACAATTCCGTTCTTCCATTTTATTCTTAAATGTGTCAATAAATAAGAAAGCGCAAGTGATCTTAATGATTGAAACACTAATTTTCCCTACTGATTAGACACTTATCAAATGTAGATGACTGATAATTTACGAGAATTCTGTTGTTTCACTTTATATTTAAATATAACGTTTTTTCCAATATTTAGTCTTTTGCATTTCCGTACTCTTTTCACCCTCTGAATTCAACAACTTTGCAATAGTAAATTTCTAAAAACTTACGACAATTTCGTTATTTCGTATTATTTTAAAACATGTCGGCAAAAGACGAACAGCAAGAGTTTTCTTCATTTTCCAAACACTCCCCTCGCAATACCCAATCGAAATATTTTTCACTCATAAATGTCAGACAATTTACGACAAATCCGTTCTTAAATTTTATTATTAATATGTAAGTAACTAACGATCTGCAACCGTCTCCTACATTTTTCGAATACATTTTCGACCCAATCAATGGACTGACTTTTTAATATTAAATAACTGACTATTTACGACAATCCCATTCTTCCACATTTATCTTAAACATTCCTCCAACCAACGATCACAAAGAGTGTGCTTCAGCTTACAAACACTATTTTAACATATATATATTGGATCCAATCTTAAATTTTAAATATCTGAAATTTTACGTTAACTCCGTTCTTTCATTTCATTCTTAAGTATGTCGCCAATTACCGAACAGCAAAAGTTTACTTCCCCTTCCAAACATTCCTTTTCGTTTACTGATTAGACTCCCTATTAAATTTTATATATCCGGCAAAGTAAAGGAAGTCTATTATTTAACTTCATACTAAAATATAACAGTAACCAACGTTAATGGAATTATATTTCATATGCTTCATCTTGCAAACCCTCCTTTCACCCTGCTGAAAGGAATCACCTTTTAATTGTAAATATTTGACTATTTTCGAGAGTTGGTTCTTTGATTTTATTGTTTGATATGTCATGAAATAGGGATCGCCAAACAATTTCCATGAGCTTCCAAACACTTCTTTTTCCCTACTAAATAGAAACACTGTTCAATTGTAAATATCTTACTAATTACGACAATTCCGTTTTTTCATTTCATTCTTAAATATGTCCGCAACTACCGATCAGAGACTGTACTTCAGTTTCCACACTGTCCTTCCGCTCTACTTGAGAGATATGTTTTTCACTTCTAAATAGCAGACAGTTTACGACAACTCGGTTTTTTCATTTCATTCTTATAGATCGGCAACAGTCTGCTACATGTTGCAAACACTCCTTTTTCTTAGTGAATACACTCACTTTTCGATTGTAAATATCTCAGAATTTAAGACAATTTCGTTATTTCATTTTATTCTTAACTTCGCTTTATACTTAAGTGAAATTCATTAACTTCAGTTTTTACTTACTTACTATATATCTTCCCTACGTAATTGCAAATATTTGTCAATTTATTACAATTCCTATATTCCATTTATACTAAAGTAGTTCAGTAACTAACGATTATTAAGAGTCTGCTTAATGATATCGAAACATACTTTCCGCATTACGGAATAGACTCGCTTTTAAATTGTAGATAACTGACAATTTAAGAGAATTCCGTTCTTTCACTTTATACTAAAAATGTCAGTAACTAACATTAATTAGAGTCTGTTTCATCTTCCAAATTTTTCATTTTCCATAATGAATAAAAAAAACGATCTAAAAATATGCGACATTTCTGTTCTTTCATTTTAAACTTATATGTGTCAAGAATTAACGATCAGTGAAAGTCTGCCTCATCTGTGAGACACTCCTAACACCACTTTTGGATGGAAATAGCTCATAATGTACGACAATTCCGTTCCTTCATTTTATTCTTCAATACGCCTCCAACCAAGACTCACCGCTCACTACTGAATCGGCTCACTTTTCACTTGCTAATATCTGACAATTTGCCACTATACCATTCTCTCATTTATTACAAATATGACAGTAACTAAACTTCAGCAATATTATGCATTTTCTAAAACTCCTTTACCGTACTGAGTAGAGTCACTAATCAATTGTAAATGTGTGATATTGTGCGACAATTCTGTTCTTTCATTTTATTCTTTAATATGTCTGTAACAAAGGATCAATAAGAGTCTGCCTACTCTTGCAAACACTCCTTTAGTTCTACTGAATGGATTCAGATATCTGTTGTAAATATCTGACATCTACAATTCCGTTTCTTCATTTATTCTTAAATAAAACTGAGCCAAAGATCAGTAAGACTCTACTTCAATTACCAAACTTTGGTTTCCCTCTACTCAGTAGTCTGGCTTTTCACTTGTAATAATGTAATAATAGAGTACAATACCATTCTTTCTGATATTCTTAAATATGTCTTCATCCAATGATCTGGAATTGTCTGCTTCACCTTCCAAACACACCTTTCGCACTGCTAAATACAATCACTTTTCAATCGAATATATCTAACAACGTGCGAAATTTCGTCGTTTCATTTTATATTAAATATGTCAGTAACTAACGATCAGGGAGAGTATACTCCTTTTTGCCGGACTGAATGAATTTATTTCATTTGAAAATATCTGACAATTTACGAAAATTCCGTCTTTTCATATTATTCTTAAATATGTGAGTAATTAAGGATCAGCAAGAGTCTGCTTCGTATTTGAATCAATCACTTCACCACTTTCCAAATATAAATACCTTAGAATGTACGGCAATTCCGTTTACAAATTTCATTCTTAAATATGTAGAGAACTACCGATCAGCAAGAGTACTTCAGCTTCCAATCACTGGTATTTCCTTACTGGGTGGATTCACTTACCAAAAGTAAGTATCCAACAAATTAAGACAGTTCAATTCTTACTTTTATACTTAAATTTGTTAGTAACTAAAGATTAGCAAGAGTCTATTTCAACTTCCAAACACATTTTCCGCCTTACTGAATGGCCTTACTTTCGAATTGTAAGTGTGTGACAATTTAAGAAAAATCCTTTGTTACAGTTTAATCTTAAGTATCTCGGTAACTAATAATATCCAAGAGTCTACTGCATCTTTGAAACACTGCTCTCATCTTCCAGAGTTCGCTCACTTTTCAATTGTAATTACCTTAAAACTAAACTTATTCCGTTGTCTCATATTATTTTTAAATATATAAGTAACTTTCAATCTGCAAGAGCGTTCATAATCTTCCAAACGCTCCTTTCACCTCAGGAATCGGACTCACTATTCAAGTCTAAATATATGATATTTTGCGACAATTGCGTTCTTTAATTTACTGCTTATTTACGTCGAAAACTACCGAACTCCAAGAGTCTGCTTCAGCTCCCAAACACTCCTTCCGCCCTACTGAATAGACTCACATTTCAATTGTTAATATTTTACAGACTGCTTTAATTCCGTCATTTCATTTTATTCTTAAATATGTTTGTAACTAACGATCAAGAGCGTGCTTCACCTTACCGAATACACTCACTTACGAACTGCAAAAATTAAACAAATTACAATTCCGTTCTTTCATTTTAATCTTAAGTATTTCAGTAAGTTACGATTAGCTACATTCTACTTAAACTTCTAAACACTCTTTTGGCTTAGTGACTGGACTGACTTTTGAAATATAAATATTTTGTAATTTAGCACAATCACACTCTTTCAGTTCATTTTTAAGTTCGTCGGCAACTGTAGTTCAGCAAGAGTTTGCTCAGTCTTTCAAATATTCCTTTTGCACATATTAATAGACTCGCTATTCAATTGCAATTGTCTGGCAATTGAGTAGAACTAAGTAATTCGTTTCATTCTAAAATAGTTTAGTAAATAATAATCATCAAGACGCTGCTCCATATACGAAAACACAGCTTTCGCCATACTGAATATCCCCCTCCAATTGTAAATTAGAGACAATTTACGACAATTCTGTTCGTTCATTTTATACTAGCAATACTGTGCTCCATCCTTTACACTCACTTCGCCACTTTCCAAATACAAATATTTTACAATGTACAAATCCGTTCTTTCATTTTATTCTTATTTGAGTCGATCAAATAGAGTCTGCTTCAGCTTTCAAACTCTCCTTTCACAATACTGAATCGTTTCACAATTAAACTGTAAATATCTCAGATACTACGACAATTCAGTTATTTCTTTTTATCCTTAAATATGTTTGTATCTAACTATCAAGAGCCTGCTTCATCTTCAAGACATTCTTTAACCTTACTGAATGAACTCACTTTCCATTTGTAAATATCTGACAAATTATTACAATTCCGTTCTTTCAATTTATTACTAAATATGTCCGTTACTAACGACCACTCTGTGGTTGGTAGTTAGTTAGTTGCGTATTCAAGAATGAAATGTAAGAACCGAATAATCGTAAATTGTAAGATAATTGTCTTTGGAGAGTGGCGAACGCAGTTTTTTAAAGATGAAGCAGAGTCTTGCTGATCGTTCATTATGGACATATTTAAGAATGAAAACAACGAAACGGAATGGTCATAAATTATCAGATATTTTGAAATGAAAAGTGATTAAATTCAGAGGGGCAAAGAAGTGTTTGGAAGCTGAAGTAGAAACATGCTAATCATTAGATACTGACATACTTAAGTTTAAAATGAAACAACTTGCGAAAGGACTGCTTGGAAGACTAAGCATACTTACGCTGATCATTAGTTTCCTACATGTTTTGCAATAAAATAAAAGAACGCAATTGTTGTAACTAGTCAGATATTTCCAAATGAAAAGCGGGTCTATTCAGTAGGAAGAAAAGTGTGTTTTGGTATGTAAAGCAGACTCTTAACGACGACATTCGAAAACTGATACTATCTAGCAGGGCGAAAGAAGTGTTTGTTAGTTGAGGCAGAAAATTCCAGATTGTTATTTAAAACATATTTAAGAATATCATTAAAGAAAGGAATTATTAAAGGATCGTAAAATCTCAGATATTTATAATTGAATAGTGACTCCATTCAGTACAGCGAAATGAGTTTTAGAAGACTAAGCATATTGTTGCTGATCTTGAGTTACTGTTATATTTGTGAATAAAATCAAAGAACGGAATATTCGTAAATTGTAACATACTAACAACTGAAAAGTGAGTCGATTCAGTGGAGCGAAAGTAGTGTTTGGAAGTTGAAGCAGACTCGTGGTTATCTTTAGTTGAAGGCATATTTAAGAATAAAATGGAAGAACGGAGTTGTCGGTAAATCTAACACATTTACAATTGATTAGTGACTCCACTCAGTACGTTAAAAGGAGTTTTAGAAGACATAATATTGCTGAACTTTAGTTACTGTCATATTTGTGAATAAATGAGAGGACGGTATTGTCCCAAATTGCCAGATATTAGCAAGTGAAAAGTAAGCATACTCAGTAGCCCGAAAGTAATGTTGGAAGCTGAAGCAGACACGCGGTGAGTCTTGGTTGGAGGCGTATTGAAGAATAAAATGAAGGAACGGAATTGTCGTACATTATGAGCTATTTCCATCCAAAAGTGGTGTTAGGAGTGTCTCACAGATGAGGCAGACTTTCACTGATCGTTAATTCTTGACACATATAAGTTTAAAATGAAAGAACAGAAATGTCGCATATTTTTAGATCGTTTTTTTTATTCATTATGGAAAATGAAAAATTTGGAAGATGAAACAGACTCTAATTAATGTTAGTTACTGACATTTTTAGTATAAAGTGAAAGAACGGAATTCTCTTAAATTGTCAGTTATCTACAATTTAAAAGCGAGTCTATTCCGTAATGCGGAAAGTATGTTTCGATATCATTAAGCAGACTCTTAATAATCGTTAGTTACTGAACTACTTTAGTATAAATGGAATATAGGAATTGTAATAAATTGACAAATATTTGCAATTACGTAGGGAAGATATATAGTAAGTAAGTAAAAACTGAAGTTAATGAATTTCACTTAAGTATAAAGCGAAGTTAAGAATAAAATGAAATAACGAAATTGTCTTAAATTCTGAGATATTTACAATCGAAAAGTGAGTGTATTCACTAAGAAAAAGGAGTGTTTGCAACATGTAGCAGACTGTTGCCGATCTATAAGAATGAAATGAAAAAACCGAGTTGTCGTAAACTGTCTGCTATTTAGAAGTGAAAAACATATCTCTCAAGTAGAGCGGAAGGACAGTGTGGAAACTGAAGTACAGTCTCTGATCGGTAGTTGCGGACATATTTAAGAATGAAATGAAAAAACGGAATTGTCGTAATTAGTAAGATATTTACAATTGAACAGTGTTTCTATTTAGTAGGGAAAAAGAAGTGTTTGGAAGCTCATGGAAATTGTTTGGCGATCCCTATTTCATGACATATCAAACAATAAAATCAAAGAACCAACTCTCGAAAATAGTCAAATATTTACAATTAAAAGGTGATTCCTTTCAGCAGGGTGAAAGGAGGGTTTGCAAGATGAAGCATATGAAATATAATTCCATTAACGTTGGTTACTGTTATATTTTAGTATGAAGTTAAATAATAGACTTCCTTTACTTTGCCGGATATATAAAATTTAATAGGGAGTCTAATCAGTAAACGAAAAGGAATGTTTGGAAGGGGAAGTAAACTTTTGCTGTTCGGTAATTGGCGACATACTTAAGAATGAAATGAAAGAACGGAGTTAACGTAAAATTTCAGATATTTAAAATTTAAGATTGGATCCAATATATATATGTTAAAATAGTGTTTGTAAGCTGAAGCACACTCTTTGTGATCGTTGGTTGGAGGAATGTTTAAGATAAATGTGGAAGAATGGGATTGTCGTAAATAGTCAGTTATTTAATATTAAAAAGTCAGTCCATTGATTGGGTCGAAAATGTATTCGAAAAATGTAGGAGACGGTTGCAGATCGTTAGTTACTTACATATTAATAATAAAATTTAAGAACGGATTTGTCGTAAATTGTCTGACATTTATGAGTGAAAAATATTTCGATTGGGTATTGCGAGGGGAGTGTTTGGAAAATGAAGAAAACTCTTGCTGTTCGTCTTTTGCCGACATGTTTTAAAATAATACGAAATAACGAAATTGTCGTAAGTTTTTAGAAATTTACTATTGCAAAGTTGTTGAATTCAGAGGGTGAAAAGAGTACGGAAATGCAAAAGACTAAATATTGGAAAAAACGTTATATTTAAATATAAAGTGAAACAACAGAATTCTCGTAAATTATCAGTCATCTACATTTGATAAGTGTCTAATCAGTAGGGAAAATTAGTGTTTCAATCATTAAGATCACTTGCGCTTTCTTATTTATTGACACATTTAAGAATAAAATGGAAGAACGGAATTGTCGTAAATTCTCTATATACAAGTGAAATATTAGTTGATTCGGTAGGGCGAAAGGTGTGTTTGGAAGATGAAGCAAACGCTTGGTGTTCATTATTTGGCGACATATTTAAGAATGAAGTGAAATAACGGAATCGTCGAAACTGTTAGATATCTAAAATTGGGAAGTTGTTCTAGTCAATAGAGCAAAAGAAGAGTTCGGAAGATGAAATGCACTCTTGTAATCGTTTGGTACTGACGTTTAAATGTAAGGAGAATGAACGGATTGTCGTATATTATCTGTCATTTTTAAATGAAAAACGAGTCTCTTCAGTAGGAGGAAAGCCGTGTTTTATTATATAAAGCACTCTCTACATGATTGTTAGTTACTGACATATTTCACAAAAAAAGGGGAGAACGGAGGAGACGTATATTAACAAATACTTACAATTGAAATATCTGTCCACCGAGTTTGGCGGAAAATGTGTTTTGGTGTATAAAGCAAAATCTTGACTTCGTCAGTTACTGGACTTATTTAGAATAAGATGAAACTATGGAATTCTCGAAAATTGTAAGATATTTACAATTGAAAAGAGAGTAATCTAGGCACGATAGTAGTTTGGAAAGTGAAGAAGAGCTTTTGCTGATCGTTAATAACGGATATATTTAAGAATAAAATGAAACCACTGAAATGTAGTAATTTGTCAGATATTTAGAATTGGTAAATGTATCCATAGAGTAAGGCAAAAGGAGTGTCTGGAAAGTAAAGAAGACTCGGTGATCGGTAGTTGTCTAGGTATTTAAAATTCAAATGAAGGAACTGAATTTTCAGAATTTTTTATATATTTAGAATTGGTAAGTGAGTTCATTTAGCAAGACGAAAGGAATTTTGGAAGATAAAGCTGTCTGTGGTTGGTACTTAGTGACGTATTCAAGGATGAAATGTAAGAACCTAATAATCGTAAATTGCATGATATTTTTGTTTGGAAAGTGGCGAACGCAGTTTCTCAAAGATGAAGCAGTGTCTTGCTGTTCGTTAATTACGGACATATTTAAGAATAAAAAGAGCGAACGAAATTGTCTTAAAATATCAGATATTTTGAAATGAAAAGTAATTCCATTCAGTGGAGCAAAGAAGTGTTTAAAGCTGAAGTAGAAACATGCTGATCGTTAGTTACTGACAATCTAAAGTTTAAAATGAAACAGGGGCGAAAGGACTGTTTGGAAAATTAAGCATACTTACGCTGATCGTTAGTTTCTTACATGTTTTACAATAAAATAAAAGAAGGCAATTGTTGTAACTGGTCAGATATTTCCAAATGAAAAACGAGTCTATTCAGTAGGAAGAAAGGTGTCTATTGGTATGTAAGGCTGACTTTTGACGATCGATAGTTACTAGCATATGTTAGTTTAAAATGAAAGAACGGAATGGTCGTACGTTGTCAGATATTTACATTCGAAAACTGTTCCTATTTAGCAGAGCGAAAGAAGTGTTTGTTAGTTGAGGCAGAGAATTCAAGATTGTTAGTTGAAAACATATTTAAGAATAACATTAGAGAAAGGAATTGTCGTAAAATCTCAGATATTTATAATTGAATAGTGACTCCATACAGTACGGCGAAATGAGTTTTAGAAGACTAAGCAGATTGTTGCTGATCTTGAGTTACTGTTATATTTGTGAATAAAATCAAAGAACGGAAAAGTCGCAAATTGTAAGATATTAACAACTGAAAAGTGAGTCGATTCAGTGGAGCGAAAGTAGTGTTTGGAGGTTGAAGCAGACTCGTGGTGATCTTTGGTTGAAGGCATATTTAAGAATAAAATAAAAGAACGGAGTTGACGTAAATTGATTGATATTCACACAAAAATTTATTGTAAACGGTAGATCGAAAAGAGTGTATGGAAAATGAACCAATCTATCGCTAATCGTCAGCTGCTGACATATATAACAGTGAATTGAAAGAAAGGACTTGTCGGTAATTATCTGATGTTTACAATTGAAAAGTGAGTTCATTTCCGACATGTTTAAAAATAAAATGTATGAACGCATTTGTTGTAAGTTGTAAGAAATTTAGAACTAAAAAGCGAGTCTATTCAGTATGACAAAAAGAGTGTTTGGAAGCTAAAGCAGTCTATAGGTTATTGTTGATTGAGAACACATATTAGAATAAAAGTAGAGAATGGAATTGACGAAAAGTGTCATATATTTAACATTGAAAATTGAGTCAATTTATTATTGTGAAAGGAGTGTTAGGAAGATAGAGCAAACTCGATTATCGTTGTTTGCCATCATATTTAATAATAAGGTGAAATAACGGAAATGTAAATTATTAGATATTTACAAATGAAAAACATTTCTTCTCAGTACGGCAATAAAGAGTTCGGAAGATAAATGGACTACCATTATATTTAGTTACTCACATATTTATGTATAAAATGAACGAACAGAATTGTCGTAAATTTTCTGTAATTTACAAATGGAAAGGGAATATTCAGTATGGCGAAAGGTTTGTTTTCGTTTATATAGCAGTGTCCGGACGATTATTACTTACTAAACTATTTTAGAAAAAAATGAATTAACGGAGTTCTCCCAAATTGCCAGAATTGCAATTGAATAGCGAATCTATTCATATGTGCAAAAGGAATATTTGAAAAACTGAGCAAACTCTTGCTGAACGAAAGTTGCCGACATAATAATGAACTGAAAGAGTGCGATTGTGGTAAATTATAAAATATTTATATTTCAAAAGTGAGTCCATTCACTAAGCCGAAAGAGTGTTTACAAGTTTAAGCAGAATGTAGCTGATCGTAACTTACTGAAATACTTAAGATTAAATTGAAAGAACTGAATTGAAATTTGTCAAATATTTGCTGTTCGTAAGTGAGTGTGTTCGGTAAGGTTAAAGTGTCTCTGGAAGATGAAGCAGGCTCTTGATCGTTAGTTGCAACATATTTAGGAATAAAATGAAATGACGGAATTAAAGCAGTCTGTGAAATATTAACAATTGAACTGTGAGTGTCTTCAGTAGGGCGAAAGGAGTGTTTGGGAGCTGAAGCAGACTCTTGGTGTTCGGTAGGTTTCGAAATAATTAAGCAGTAAATTAAAGAACGCAATTGTCGCAAAATATCATATATTTAGACTTGAATAGTGAGTCCGATTCCTGAGGTGAAAGGAGCGTTTGGAAGATTAGGAAGGCTCTTGCTAATCGATAGTTGTTTATATATTTCAAAATAAAATGAGAGAACGGAATATAATTCGTTTTAAGGTATTTACAATTGGAAAGTGAATGAAATCTGGATGGTAACAGCAGTGTTTGAAAGATGCAGCAGACTCTTGGATATTATTAGTTGCCGACTTACTTAAGGTTAAATTTAAACGATTTTTCGTAAATTGTCCGACATTTACAATTAGAAAGTAAGGCAATTCAGTAAGGCGGAAAGTGTGTATCGAAGTTGAAATAGTCTATTGCCAATCTTTAGTTACTAACATATTTAAGATTAAAAGAAAGAATTGAGTTATCTTAATTTGTTAGATACTAACTATTCGTATGTGAATCCACCCAGTAAGGAAATAGCAGTGATTGGAAGCTGAGGTAGACTTTTGCTGATCGGTAGTTTTCTACATATTTAAGAATGAAATGTGTAAACGGAAATGTCGTACATTATAAAGTATTTATATTTGGAAAGTGGTGAAGTGATTAATTCAAATATGGAGCAGACTCTTGCTGATTGATAATTTCTGACATATTCAAGAATAAAATGAAAGAACGGAATTTTCGTAAATTTTTAGATATTTTGATATGAAATAATTCCATTCAGTAGGGCAAAAAGGAGTGTTTGGAAGCTCAAGTAGACTCTCCTGATCGTTAGTTACTGACATATTTAATTTAAAATGAGACGACGAAATTTCGTACGTTGTTAGATATATAGGTTTGAAAAGTGACTGTATTTAGCAGTGCGAAAGGTGTGTTTCGAAAGTGAAGCAGACAATTCCAGATCACTAGATGAAGACATATTTAAGAATGGTATTGTAGTTTATTGTCAGATTTTAACAAGTGAAAAGCCAGTCTATTCAGTAGAGGGAAAGAAATGTTTGGAAATTCAAGTAGAGTCTTATTGAACTTTGGCTCAAGATTTGTTTAAGAATAAATGAAAGAACGGAATTGTAGATGTCAGATACTTACAATTGAAATCTGAATCCATTCAGTAGAACGAAAGGAGTGTTTGGAAGAGTAAGCAGACAATTATTGATTATTTGTTACTGACATATTAAAGAATAAATGATTGAATGGAATTGTCACACAATCTCACACATTTACAATTGATTAGTGACCACTCAGTACTTCAAAAGGAGTTTTAGAAGACGCTTAATATAGTTACTGTCTTTAGTTACTGTCATATTTGTGAATAAATGAGAGAATGGCATAGTCGCAAATTGCCAGATATTAGCAAGCGAATAGTGAGCCGATTCAGTACCCCAAAAGGAGTGTTGGAAGCTGAAGCAGACTCGCGGTGATTCTTGGTTGAGGGCGTATTGAAGAATAAAATGAAGGAACGGAATTGACGTACATTTTGAACTATTTCCATCGAAAATTGTTGATGGGAGTGTCTCAAAGATGAAACAGACTTTCGCTGATCGTTAATTCTTGACATATGTAAGTTTAAAATGAAAAAACAGAATTGTCGCAAATTGTTACATAGTTACAATTGAAAAGTTGTTTTATAAATTAGGGAAAATGAAAAATTTGGAAGATGAGACAGACTCTAATTAACGTTACTTATTGACATTTTTAAGTATAAAGTGAAAGAACGGAATTTTCATAAATAGTCAGTAATCTACAATATAAGAGCGAGTCTATTCTGTAATGTGCAAAGTGTGTTTCGATATCATTAAGCAGACTCTTGATAATCGTTAGTTACTGAACTACTTTAGAAAAAAGGAATAATGGAATTGTCCTAAATTGAAAAAAAAATGCAACTAAGTAGGGAAGATATATATAGTAAGCAAGTCTCTCAAGTAGAGCGGAAGGACAGTGTGAATTGATGTACACTCTTGCTGATCGGTAGTTGCCGACATAATAAAGAATGAAATGAAAATACGGAATTGTCGTAATTAGTCAGATATTTACAATTGAAAAGTTATTCCATTTAGTAGGGAGAATAGAGAGCTTGGAATCTCATGGAAATTGTTTCCGGATCCCTATTTCATGACATATCAAACAATAAAATCGAAGAACCAATTCTCCAAAATAGTCTAATATTCACAATTGAAAAGTGATAGATTTCAGCAGGGTGAAAGGAGGCCTAGCAAGATGTAGCATATGAAATATACTACCATTAACGTTTGTTACTGACATATTTAAGTATAAAGTGAAATAATAGGCTTACCTTACATTGCCGGATTCATAAAATTGAATAGCGAGTCTAATCAATAGGTGAAAAGGAAAGTTTTGAGGGGAAGTAAACTTTTGCTGATCGGTAATTGGCGACATACTTAAGAATGAAATGAAAGAACCGAATTGTCGTAAATTGTCTGTTAATTAGAAGTGAAAAGTAAGTTTGGTCATAAGGACGAAAAGAGTGTTTGGAACTTTTAGTAGACCGATACTGATCAATAGATGCAGCCATAAATAAGTTTGAAACGAAATAACGGAATTGTGGTAATTTGTCAGATATTTACAATTATAATCAGTTCTATGGATTATGGCGGAAGTAGAGTTGTGAAGCTGAATCAGAGTATTTCTGATCGTTGGTTCGAGACTTACTTAAGAATAAATGAAAAAATGAAATTCTCGTAATTACATATTCACAATTAAAAAGTGTATCTATTCAGTAGATGGAAAGGAATGTTTAGAAAATTAAGCAACCTCTTACTGATCTTTAGTTACTGACCTATTTGAGAGTAAGATGACAGAACGGAACACAAGTAAATTGTCACATATTTATAACTGAAAAGCTAGTAAATTGAGCAGTGCGTAAGGTGTGTTTTTTGATTAAAAAGCAGACTCTTGATGATCGTTAATTGATAGATCGTAGATTGATAGATATTTACAATTGAAAGGTGGGTAAATTGGGCAAGCCGAACGGGGTGTTTGATAGGGGGATCAGATTCTAATTGGTCGTTAGCAAATGACATATTAAAAAGAAAATCAAAGGACGGAATTTTCATAATTTGTCAGATATTTACAAACGGCAGGTGAATTTGATCAGTAAGGTGAAAAGAGCGAGCAGAAGTTGAAGCAGGCTCTTGTAGATTGTTTGTTACTGACGTATTTAGGAACGTAATGAAATAACGAAATTTTTGTAATTAACCAGATAAATATTATTGAAATCTAAGTCTATTGAGTAGGAAGAAAGGAGTTTTTGGAAGCAGAAGTGGGCTCTTGTGATCGGGGTGCTCGACATGTGTAACAATGAAATGAAAGCCCGGAATTGTCGGAAATTGAAGACTGAATCCGTAAGGCGAAAGGGGTGTTTTGTAGATTAAGCAGATCCAGGCTGACCATTAATTTCCGTTTAAGAATAAAATGAAAGAACGCGATTGTCTTAAATTTCAGACATTAACAATTTAAAAGCGTCTCTATACTGTATGGCGATAGGTGTGTCTAGATGCTAAATGTCACGGAACTGTTTTAGAAAAAATAAAAAATGGAATTTTCGAAACATCAGTTATTCAGAATTGAAAAGTGAGTAAACTTAACAGGCCGTAATTAGTGTTTGGAACTTAAGCGTTGTCTTGCTGGTTGTTAATAACTGAAGATAATTTTAGTAATTTCTCATATATCTAGAATTGGCAAGTGAGTCCACTCAGTAACCGTAAGGAGTGTCATGAAGATGATGCAGTCTCTCGATCGTTAGTTACAAAAAATTTAATAATAAAGTGAAATAAGGGAACTTTAGTATGTGAGATATATACAATTGAAATGTGAGTCTATTCAGTAGGGCTATGGTGTGTTTGGTAGCTGAAGCAGTTTCTTGCTGGTCGGTAGTTGTCGACAGAAATAAGAATGAAATTAATAACGGAATTGTCGTAAATTATGAAATATTTCGACTTCATTAGTGAGTGACATATTTTAGAAGAAAATCAAAGAACGGAATTTTGTAATTTTTTTAGATATTTACAAACGACATGTGAGTTCATTCAGTAAGGAGAAAAGAGTGAGTGGAAGATGAAGCGGGCTTCTGGAGATCGTTAATTACTGACGTATTTAGTGTTAAAATGAAATAACGAAATTGTAATTAGTCAGATATTTACAATAGAAAACTAAGTCTATGAGTAGGGAGAAAGGAATATTTGGAAACAGAAGTAGACTCTTCTGATCGGGGTGCTGGACATATTTAAGAGTCAAATGAATGCACAGGATTGTCCTAATTTGCCAGATATTTACAATTGAAAAGTGAGTCCAGTAAGGCGAAAGGAGTGTTTTGTACAGTAAGCAGACCCATGTACAAAAACGAATTGTCGTACATTCTAAGATATTTATATTTGCAAAGTGGCGAAAGGAATCAGTTCATTGCTCACATATTTAAAAATAAAATGTAAGAACGGAATTATGGTAAATTATCAGATATTTAGAAATGAAAAGTGATGGCATTCAGTAGGGCAAAAGGATTATTAGGAAGCTCATATAGATTATTGCTGATCGTTTGATTCTGACATATGTAACTTTCAGATGAAAGAACGGAATTGTCGTACACTGTCAGACGTTTACATTTTAAAAGTGACGCTATGTTTTGAGTTCAAACTGATAATTCCAGATCGTTAGTTGAAGACGTATTTAAGAATAACATTAATGAAAGGAAATGTCGTAAATTCTCGGTTATTTACAATTGAAAACGAGTGTAATCAGTAGGGCTTATGGGGTGTTAGGAAGGTGAAGTAAACTCTTGCTAATTGGTAGTTGCCCGTATATGTAATAAAGGAATTGTTGTTAATTGTCACATATTTAGAATTGGTAAAAGAGTCCTCTCACTAAGGCTTAATGAGTGTTTGGAAGATGAAGCAGGTGCTAGCTGATCGTTATTTGCCGGCACATATAAGAATCAAAATGATGAACGATATTGTCGTGTATTGTCAGATGTTTACATTTATAAATGTGTCCATACAATACTGCGAAAAGAGTGTTTAAAAATTAAGCCGACACCTGGTGATCGTTTGTTTCCATCATGTTTAGGAAAAATATCTTTACATGCTTCCAACATGCTTCCAACGAACGCTCACAAAGAGTGTGCTCAGCTTACAAACACTATTTTGCCATACTGAATACATTAACTTTTCAGTTGTAAATATCCTAATATTAATGTAATTGAATGATATTTTTCTTAAACATGCCGGAAGCAAACGATCAGCAGGAGTCGGCTTAATTTTTAAACACTCCTTTCGCCCTATTCTATGAACACATTTATCATTGTAAACATCTGACAATACAAGACAATAACGTTCATCATTTTGATTCTTATATATGCCGGCAAATAACGATCAGCTAGTACCTGCTTCATCTTCCAAATACTCATTAAGCCTTAGTGAATGGACCCGATTACTTATTCTAAATATGTGACAATTAACAACAATTCCTTTATTTAATTTACCGGCAACTACCAATTAACATACATTTCATGTATATAAATAAAACCGATACAAGAGTTTGGAGCTCTTACAAGTACCTCTAAATGGCAGTATTACAACACACCACGCCCCAAAAGTCCGTCCTGTAACCGCCAATGTATGTTAGTAACTCTAATCAGCAAGACTCTGCTTCAGCTTCTAAAAACTACTTTTGCATTGCAGAGTTCATTCACTTTTCAATTGTAAATATCTTACAATTAACATGTGTTCCATTCTCTCACTTTGTTCTTAACTATATTTAAGTCTAAATATTTCCGTTTTTTAATTTCATTTTTAATGATGGCGACAAATACCGATCAGCAAAGTTTGCTTAAGGTTACAAACACTCCTTTCGCGCTACTGAAAAGACTCACATTTCAAACGTAAATGTCTCATATAGTATGACAACTCCTTTAATTCATTGTATTTTTTAATATGTTTCTAACTAACGATCAAGAGCCTGCTTCATCTTCCAAATACCCTTTACTTAATGGACTCACCAATTTTAAATATCTGAATGGACTCACCTACCAGATCTGAATATCTCATAAATTAATACAATCGTGTTCTTTCGTTTCGTTCTTAATTATAACCAGGGCCCGGATCTTGTTGACAAGTCAACTTTTTTCTGTTACGCATAGGACAAGGCAAGTTCAAATAAAAACATTATCCATCAACTCTTGGTTCTAAAAATATATTTTTTTAGGGTCAACTTTTGGTAACTTTTTGCCGTTTTGAAGTTTCAGGTCAATTTTTAATATTTTAAGGCAACTTTTGGGTCACTTATGATCTTTTTATTCTTTTTCTTCTACATAAGGAAATCTTAAAATGAAAACTGTTTACGCATTTAAAAAAAAGAAGTTAAATGATCTTTTTTCCTGCTTCCTGATTATTGGGGTAGAAGAAACTGCATTCCTAACAAGTTAATGAACACTAAGCTGTAGCTGGTTGACGAGGGCTGGGAGTTCGTAAGTGGCCAATGCAGATGGTTGTAGGTTGTTTATCACAAAGGATATGACTACGTGAATAATTAAAAATAAATTAGAAGACGTACAAAAGTTTTAAACAGGGTTTTTATCTATTATTATGGTGTATACAATCTACACTTGCGAACTTTTATTCTTTAAGTGCGCTTCCTAGTTTCAACTCGAGACTCAATTGATGCTTTCAGTATGTAGAATGCCGAGGTTCATCTTTCAAACACACCTTTCGGCCTACCGTATCAACTAATTTTTCATTTGTAAATAGTGACAATTTACGACAATTCCGTTCTTCCATTTTATTCTTCAATGTGTCAATAAATAACGATCAGCACAAGTGATCTTAATGCTTGAAACACACATTTCCCCTTCTGATTAGACTCACTTATCAAATGTAGATGATTGATAATTTACGAGAATTTCGTTGTTTCACTTTGTATTTAAATATAACCGTAACTAACAATATTTAGAGTCTATTGCATCTTCCGTACTCTTCTCTTCACCAACTGAATTCAACAACTGAATTTTAATAGTAAATATCTAGAAACTTACGACAATTTCGTTATTTCGTATTATTCTAAAACATGTCGGCAAAAGACGAACTGCAAGAGTTTTCTTCATTTTCCACTTAAATATGTAAGTAACAAACGTTAATGGAAGTATATTTCATATGCTTCATCTTGCAAAACCTCCTTTCACCCTGCTGAAAGGAATTACCTTTCAATTGTAAATATTGGACTATTTTCGAGAATTGGTTCTTTGATTTTATTGTTTGATATGTCATCAAATAGGGATCGGCAAACAATTTCCCGAGCTTCCAAGCACTCCTTTTTCCCTACTAAACAGAATGACTTTTCAATTGTAAATATCTGACTAATTAGGACAAATCTGTTTTTTTCATTTCATTCTTAAATATGTCGGCAACTACCGATCAGCAAGAGAGTACTTCAATTTCCACACTGTCCTTCCGCACTACTTGAGAGATATGTTTTTCACTTCTAAATAGCAGACAGTTTACGACAACTCTGCTCTTTCATTTCATTCTTAACGATCGGCAACAGTCTGCTACATCTTGCAAACACTCCTTTTCCCTAGTGAATACACTCACTTTTCCATTATAAATATCTGAGAATTTAAGACAATTTCGTTATTTCATTTTATTCTTAACTTCAGTTTATACTTTAGCTATATTAAATAAAATTAGTTTATACTTACTTACTATATATCTTCCCTACATAATTGCAAATAATTGTCAATTTAGTACAATTCCATTATTCCATTTATTCTAAAGTAGTTCAGTAACTAACGATTATCAAGTGTCTGCTTAATGATATTGAAACACACTCTCCACATTACGGAATAGACTCGCTTTTAAATTGTAAATTACTGACAATTTAAGAGAATTCCGTTCTATCATTTTATACTTAAAAATGTCAGTAACTAACGTTAATTAGTCAGTTTCATCTTCGAAATTCTTCATTTTTCGTAATGAATAAAACAACTTTTCAATTGTAACTATCTAACAATATGCGACAATTCTGTTCTTTCATTTTAAACTTACATATGTCAAGAATTTACGATCAGCGAATGTCTGCTTAATCTGTGAGACACTACCTTCACCACTTTTCGATGGAAATAGCTCACAATGTACGACAATTCCGTTCCTTCATTTTATTCTTCAGTACGCCTTCAACCAAGACTCACCGCGTGTCTGCTTCAGCTTCCAACATTACTTTCGGGCTACTGAGTATGCTTACTTTTCACTTGCTAATATCTGGCAATTTGGGACAATACCGTCCTCTCATTTATTCACAAATATGACAGTAACTAAAGTTCAGCAATATTATATCTTCTAAAACTCCTTTTAACGTACTGAGTGGAGTCACTAATCAATTGTAAATGTGTTAGATTTACCGACAACTCCGTTCTTCCATTTTATTCTTAAATATGCCTTCAACTAAAGATAACCACGAGTCTGCTTCAACTTCCAAACACTACTTTCGCTCCACTGAATCGACTCACTTTTCAGTTGTTAGTATGTTACAATTTACGAATATTCCGTTCTTTGATTTTATTCACAAATATAACAGTAACTCAAGATCAGCAACAATATGCTTAGTCTTCTAAAACTCATTTCGCTGTACTGAATGGAGTCACTATTCAATTATAAATATCTGAGATTTTACGATCCTTTAATAATTCCTTTCTTTAATGATATTCTTAAATATGTTTTAAATAACAATCTGGAATTTTCTGCCTCAACTAACAAACACTTCTTTCGCCCTGCTAGATAGTATCAGTTTTCGAATGTCGTCGTTAAGAGTCTGCTTTACATACCAAAACACACTTTTCTTCCTACTGAATAGACCCGCTTTTCATTTGGAAATATCTGACTAGTTACAACAATTGCGTTCTTTTATTTTATTGCAAAACATGTAGGAAACTAATGATCAGCGTAAGTATGCTTAGTCTTCCAAGCAGTCCTTTCGCAAGTTGTTTCATTTTAAACTTAAGTATGTCAGTATCTAATGATTAGCATGTTTCTACTTCAGCTTCCAAACACTTCTTTGCCCCTCTGAATTTAATCACTTTTCATTTCAAAATATCTGATAATTTATGACCATTCCGTTTCGTTGTTTTCATTCTTAAATATGTCCATAATGAACGATCAGCAAGACTCTGCTTCATCTTTAAAAAACTGCGTTCGCCACTCTCCAAAGACAATTATCTTACAATTTACGATTATTCGGTTCTTACATTTCATTCTTGAATACGCAACTAACTAACTACCAACCACAGAGTGGTTTATTTTCAAACATTCCTTTCGCCTTAGTAAATGAACTCACTTACAAATTCTAAATATATAAAAAATTTCAAAAATTCAGTTTTTCATTTGAATCTTAAATAGGTAGACAACTACCGATCACGGAGTCTGCTTCACTTTCCTGACACTCCTTTTGCCTTACTCAATGGATTCACTTACCAATTGTAAATATCTGACAAATTACAACATTTCCGTGGTTTCATTTTATTCTTAAATATATCCGTTATTAACGAACAGCAAAAGCTCTTCTTCAGCTTCCAAACTCTAGTATCTTCCTACTTAGTTTTCTCACTTTTCAATTATAAATATCTTACAATATTTGAGAATTCCATAGTTTCATATTATTCTAAATAAGTCCAGTAACTAACGAGCGTAAGAGTTTGCTTTATATACCAAAACTCATTTTCCACCAAACTCGGTGGACAGATATTTCAATTGTAATTATTTGTTAATATACGCGTTATCCGTTCTCTCACTTTAATCTAATATATGTCAGTAACTAACAATCATGTAGAGCCTGCTTTATATAACAAAACACGCATTTCTTCTTACTGAATAAACTCGTTTTTGATTTAATTACGACAATTCCGTTCATTGTCCTTACAGTTAAATGTCAGTACCAAACTATTACGAGAGTCCATTTCATCTTCCGAACTTTTCTTTTCGTCTACTGACTAGAACAACTACTCAATTTTAGACATCTAACAGTTCCGAGGAATCCGTTATTTGATTTTATTCTTAAATATGTCGCCAAATAAGGAATAACAAGCGATTGCTTCATTTTCCGAACACACCTTTCGCCCTGCGGAAGCAAGTAATTCACTTTTAAATAGACAATTTACAATTCCTTTCTAACCATTTTATTCTTAAATGTGTCAATAAATAACGATCAGCACAAGTGATCTTAATGCTTGAAACACACATTTCTCCTACTGATTAGACTCACTTATCAAATGTATGTGACTGATAATTTACAAGAATTTCGTTATTTCACTTTATATTTAAATATAACCGTAACTAACAATATTTAGAGTCTATTGCATCTTCCGTACTCTTCTCTTCACCCACTGAATTCAACAACTTTTCAATAGTAAATATCTAAAAACTTACGACAATTTCGTTATTTCGTATTATTCTAAAACATTTCGGCAAAAGACGAACGGCAAAAGTTTTCTTTTTTTTCCAAACACTCCCCTCGCAATACCCAATCGACGAATTTTTCACTTATAAATGGCCGACAATTTACAACAATTCTGTTCTTTCATTTTATTATTAAATATGTAAGTAACTAACGATCTGCATTCGTCTCCCACATTTTCCGAACACCCTTTCGACTCAGTCAATGGACTGACGTTTTAATATTAAATAAGTGACTATTTGCGATAATCCTAATCTTCCACTTTTATCATAAGCATGCCTCCAACCGACGATCACAAAGAGTGCGCTTCAGCTTACAAACACTATTTTGCCATACTGAATAGATTAATTTATCAGTATAAATATCCGTTATATATATTTGAATGATATTGAATGATATTGAATACGATATTGAATGATATTTCTCTTAAACATGCTGGAAGCAAACGTTCAGCAGGAGCCGGCTTAATTTTTAAACACTTCTTTGCCCTATTGTATGGGTACATTTATAATTGTAAACATCTGACTATACACGACAATATCGTTCATCATTTTGATTCTTATATGTGCCGGCAAACAACGATCAGCTAGCACCTGCTTCATCTTCCAAACACTCATTAAGCCTTAGTGAATGGACTCACTTACCAATTCTAAATATTTGACAATTACCAACAATTCCTTTATTTCATATAGCGGCAACTACCAATTAGCAAGAGTTTACTTCACCTTCCTAACAGCCCAGAAGCCCTACTGATTACACTCGTTTTCAAGTGTAAATAACCTTTTCCTTTCATTAATGTTAATCTTAAATATGTTTTCAACTAACGATCTGGAATTATCAGTTTGAACTCGAAACATAGCGTCACTTTTAAAATGTAAACATCTGACAATGTAGGATAATTCCGTTCCTCCATTTGAAAGTTACATATGTCAGAATCTAACGATCAGCAATAATCTATTTGAGCTTCCTAATAATCCTTTTGCCCTACTGAATGCAATCACTTTTCAATTATAAATATCTGATAATTTACGATAATTCCGTCTTTACATATTATTCTTAAATATGTGAGCAATGAACTGACTACTTTCGCTACTTTCCAAATATAAATATCTTAGAATGTACGAATATTCGGTTTTCTAATTTCATTCTCATATATGTAGGCAGCTGCTGATCAGCAAGAGTCTACTTCAGGTAACAGACACTTTTTTGCCTTACTGAATGGGTTCATTTTCCAATTATAAATATCTGACAAATTATGACAATTCAATTCATTCATATTATATTTAAATATGATAGTAACTAACGATAATAGCCTCCTCCGTCTTCCAGACTCTCCTTAACCTTTATGAAAGGACTAACTTACGAATTCTAAATATATGACAAATTACTAAATTTCTGTTCTTTCATTTTAATCTTAAATATGTCAGTGACTAACAACAAGCTAGACTCCTCTTCAGCTTCCAAACAATAATATCGGCCTGCTGAGTTACTCACTTTTCAATTCTAAATATCTGATAAATTTCAAGAATTACATTATTTCGTTTTCTCTGAAATAGTTCAGTGGGCTTTAACTTCCATACACTAGTTTTGCCAGAGTCCATAATGTCCCTAATAAATTGTAAATATCTGACAATTAAAGACAATTCCGTGTCTTAATTTCATTCTTACATGTGACAGCAACTAATGATCAGCACGAGTCTACTTCAGCCTCCAAAAACCTTTTTCGCCCTGCTGAATAGAATCGTTTTTAATGGTAAACATCTGGCAATTTATGGCTATTCCATTAATCATTTTATTCAAAATATTTTAGTAACCAACGATCATAATATGTGTGCTTTCTATACCGAAACAAGCCTTTCGTTCTACTTAATAGGAATCTCTTCAATTGCAAATGACAGACAATTTGCGACAATTCCGTTCCTTTTCTTTTATTTAAATATGTCAGTAACAAACGATTATGACAGTGCGTTTCATCTTCCCAACACTTTTTTCCGAACAGCTCCAAACAACTTTTCAATTTTAAATATCTAAACAACTCCGACGATTCCGTTATTTCGTTTGTAAATTATATTGGCAAATAACGAAAAGCAAGAGATTGGTTCATCTTTCAAACACACCTTTCACCCTACCGAATAGACTAACTTTTCAATTGTAAATAGCAAACAATTAACGACAATTCCATTCTTTTCTTTTATACGTAAATATGTCAGTAACTAACGTTTGCAAGAGTGTTCTCCGTCTTTGACACTCACTTCGCCACTTTAAAATTCCAAATATTTTACAATGTACAATTCCGTTCTTTCATTTTATTCTTAAATATGTCAGCATTTAGCGATGAGCAAGAAACTGGTTTATTTTTGAAACACTACATTCGGCACTTCTTAACTATGAATATCTTATAATGTACGAGTATTCAGTTCTTTCATTTCATTCTTAAAGATGCCTGTAACTAGCAACAAACAACAACCTGCTTCACTTACCGAACATTCATTTCGCTTTGCTGAATGCACTCACTTAGCAAATTACGACCAATCTGTTCTTTCATTTTATTCATAAATATGTCAATTACGCACAACCTTAGAGGACGGACTCACTATTCCTCTAAATATTTGATAATTTCCGACAATTCCGTTCTTTCATTTCATTCTTATTTGTGTCGATCAAATAGAATCTGCTTCAGCTTTCAAACTCTCCTTTCACTTTACTGAATCGTTTCACATTTCAATTGTAAATATCTCACATACTACGACAATTCAGTTATTTCTTTTTATTCTTAAATATGTTTGTAACTAACTATCAAGAGCCTGCTTCATCTTCCAGGCACCCCTTAACCTTTCTCAATGAACTCCCTTATCAATTGTAAATATCAGACAAATTATTACAATTCCGTTCTTTCAATTTATTTCTAAATATGTCCGTTACCAAAGACCAGCAAGACTCTGCTTCACCCTTGAAAACCTAAAATCGGCATGCTGACCTTACTCACATTCCAATTGTATCTATCTGATAATTTTCGAGGCTACGAATATTTCAGTTTATTCTAAATAGTTCAGTAACTAACGATCATCAAGAGTCTGCTCTATATACCAAAACACACCTTCCGGCCTACTAAATAGAGTAACAATATTTGTTAATTTAAGTCTGTTCCTTTCCGTCGTTTCATTCTTAAATATGTCATTAACTAACAATCTATAAGAGCCTGCATCAGCTTCCAAGCACCTTTCCGAGTCACTGAACGGACTCGCATACAAATTGTAATTATTTGACATATTACATCATCTCCGTTCTTCCTGTTAATTCTTAAATATATCATTGACTAACGACCAGCAAAATACTGATTCACCTATTAAGCACTCCATTCCCGCTGTTGGGTTTATTCTCTTTAAAATTGTAAATATCTGGCAATCTATGACAATTCCATTATTTCATTTTATTCTACTATATGTCTCTAACTAACGACTACCAAGGGTCTACTTCAACTTCCAAACACTGCTTTCGCCCAGCTGAATTGACTCGATTTTCAATTGTTATTATCTGAATACTTTAATCAAATCGCTCTTTCATGTCATTATTAAATGTGTCTTAAAATTGGGATCAGCAAACAGTCTGCATCAGATTCAATCATTTTTTTTTGCCGTACTAAATGGACTCACATTTCAATTGTAAAAATCTGATAGTTTACGACAATTCTGTTCTTCAGTTCATTCTTAAACTTATTGGCAACTAGAGATCACCAAGAGACTACATCAGCTTCCAAACGCTCCTTTCGGCCAAGTGAATAGACTTGCTATTCATTTCTAGATATCTGACAATTTAGGACAATTCCATTCTATCATTATTCTGAAATATGTCGGCAATTATTGATCGGCAAGAGAGTACTTCAACTTCCATACTCTCTTTTCGCCCTGCTAAAGAGACTCTCTTTTCAATTGTGAATATCTCACAATTTACGACAATTCCACTCTTTAAATTTATTATTAAATATGTCAGTAACTAACGATCAGCAAGAGTATTTCAGCTTCGAGACACCTTTTTTGCCCTAGTGAATGGCCTCACTTTGAATTGTAAATATCTGGGAATTTACAACAAATCCTTTATTTCAATTTCATCTTAACACTTCAGTAAGTAATATCCCGAAGAGCCTTCTACATCTTCCAAACTCTCCTTTCACCCAACTAATAGGCTCACTTTTCCATTGTAATTATCTCACAATTTACGACATTTAAGTTCCTTAAATATGTAATTAACTAATGATGAACGAGTGTATGCTTCATCTTCCAAACAGTACTTTCGCCCTGCCAAATGGACTAATTTTTCAGTTACAAATATCTTTCAATGTATGACAATTTTGTTCTTTCACTTAATTCTTAAATATGTCAGCAACTAACGACCATCAAGAGTCTACTCGGGTACCAAGGACTCCTTTCGACCTATTGAATGAATCACTTTTCAATGAAAATGTCTATTTACGACTATTCCGTTTTTCACTTTGTTTTTAAATATGACAGTGTCTAGCGATAATGAAGTTCTATTTTTATTCTCGGACATTTCTTTTCCAAACTATATAGAATAACTTTTAGATTATAAATATCTAAGGATGTACGACAAGTAAGGATTTCATCTTATTCTTAAATGTGTCTGCTTATCTGCATCAGTTTGATTCATCCTTCAAACACTACTTTCACTCCACCGAATCAATTAATTTTTGACTTCTAAATAGCAGAAAATTTTAGACAATTCAGTTTGATAAATTTATTCTTAAATATGTCACTAACTAACTAACAACAACAGAATGCAACATCCTCGAAACACTCTCTTCTGCATCCTGAATGGCATCAGTGACATCGTAAATATCAACATTTTTCGACGAATCGTTTATTTCGCTTTATTTTTAAATATGTCAAGAACTAACGATCATCATGAGTCTGCTTAAACTTCCAACTACTCCTTTCACCTTTGTGAGTGGACCCACTATTCCAATCGAAATATTTTATAATATACGAAAATTCCATTCTTTAAATTCATTCTATCTCTGCTGACAGCCGCCGACCACCAACAGTCTGCTTTAGCTTAAAAATACACCATCGCCCTACTGAATACACTCACATTTCAACTGTAAATATCTCACATACTACAGTTTCGTTATTTCACTTTATTATTAAATTTTTTTAACGATCAAGAGAATGCTTCATTTTCCAAACATTTTTTAACGTTACTTAATGGACACGTTTACCAATTCTAAATATATGAGAAATTACTAAAATTATGTTCAGTTACTAACGACCGGCAATACACTGCTCAAGCTTCCAAACACTAATTTCGGCCTACTGAGTTTAATCACTTTTCAATTCTAAATAACGGATAAGTTTCGAGAATTCCATGTTTTAATTTTTTAATACAGTTTCTCTTTCTGTTTCTCAATACAGCGAAGTACAAAAACTTCGAGGCACTCTTTTCGCCACACTCTATAGAGAAACTTTTAGATTGTAAATACGTAAAACTTTAGGACAATAGTGTTCTTTCATTGTATTCGGTATCATGTCAAAAATTAATGGTCAGCATGGGTCTGCTTAATCTAGAAAACACTCCTTTTGCCTATTAACAATTTCGTTATTTCATTCTATCTCTAAATACGTCTTTAATTAACGATCTACAAGAGTCCGCTTCATCTTCCACTCACTCTTTTCGCCTTACTGAATGAACTCACCTGTCGTTTGTAAATATCTTACAAATTACGAAAATTCCGTTCTTTGATTTCCTTCTTAAGTATGGACTCACTATTCAAGTCGAAATATTTCATATTTTACGACAATTCCGTTGTACAATTTCATTCTTACTTCTGTCGACAACTACCGACCAGCAAGAGCCTGCTTCAGCTACCAAACACACCATCGCCCTACTGAATAGACTCACATTTCAATTGTAAATATCTCACATACTACAGTTCTCTTATTTCACTTTATTATTAAAATTTTTGTAACAAACGATGAAGAGCCTGCTTCATCTTCCAGACACTACTTACGGTTACGGAATGGACTCAGTTGCCAATTCTAGATATATGAGAAATTACTAAAATTATCTTCAGTAACTAACGACCAGCAAGACACTGCTTAAGGTTCCAAACACTAATTTCGGCCTGCTAAGTTTACTCACTTATCAATTCTAAATAACTGAAGTTTCGAAAATTCAATTTTTTATTTTTTCTAAAACAGTTCCGCTGACATTTAGCTTCTAGACACTCCTATCGCCATACAGTATAGAAACGCTTTTAAATTGCAAATGTCTGAAATTTAGGACAATCGCGTTCTTTCATTTTATTCTTAAACATGGAAATTAATGGTCAGCTTAGATCTGCTTAATCTACAAAACACCCCTTTCGCCTTACGGATTCAGTCTTCCATTTTCGACAATTCCGAGCTTTCATTTCATTGTTACACATGTCGAGCACCCCGATGAGAAGAGCCTACATCTGCTTCCAAACACTCCTTTCTTCCTACTTAATAGACAGATTTCATTAGTAAATATCTGATTAATTACTAAAATTTCGTTATTTCATTATGTTCCTAAATATGTCAGTAACTAACGATCTACAAGTGCATGCTTCACTTTCAGCTCACTTTTTTCGCCTTACTGATCGAATTCACCTGCCGTTTGTAAATATCTGACAAATTATGAAAATTCCGTTCTTTGATTTTGTAGTTAATATGTCATTTGCTAATGACCAATTAGACTCTGATTCACCTATCAAACACCCCGTTCGGCTTGCCCAATTTACTCGCCTTTCAATTGTAATTATCTATCAATCTACGATCTATCAATAAACGATCATCAAGAGTCTGCTTTATATACAAAAAACACACCTTACCCACTACTCAATTTACTAGCTTTTCAGTTATAAATATGTGACAATTTACATCTCTTCCGTTCTGTCATCTTATTCTCAAATAGGTCAGTAACTAAAGATCACTAAGAGTCTACTTAATTTTCTAAACACACCTTTCCTTCTACTGAATAGATACACTCAATTGTCAATATGTGATTACGAGAATTTCATTTTTTCATTTATTCTTAAATAAGTCTTGTTCCAACGATCAGAAAGACTCTGCCTCAGTTTCACAAATCTACTTTCGCCTTAATCCATAGAACTGATTATAATTGTAAGTAACTGACAAATTACCACAATTCCGTTATTTCGTTTCAAACTTATATATGGCTGCAGCTATTGATCAGTATGGGTCTACTAAAAGTTCCAAACACTCTTTTCGCCCTTATGAGCAAATTACTTTTCCCTTCTAAATAGCAGACAATTTACGACTATTCGGTTCTTTCATATCATTCTTAAATATGTCAAGAATTAACGATCATGATGAGTCTGCTTAATCTGCCAACAACTCCTTTCGCCTTTGTGAGTGGACCCACTATTCCAATCGAAATATTTTATATTTACAAAAATTCCATTCTCTAAATTCATTCTTATATCTGCTGACAGCCACCGACCACCAAGAGTCTACTTTAGCTTAAAAACACACCATCGCCCTACTGAATACACTCACATTTCAATTGTAAATATCTCACATACTACGATTCCGTTATTTCAATTTATTGTTAAATTTTTTGTAACGATCAAGAGCCTGCTTCATCTTCCAAACATTTTTTAACCTTACTTAATGGAACGTTTACCAATTCTAAATATATGAGAAATTACTAAAATTATGTTCAGTTACTAACGACCGGCAATACACTGCTCAAGCCTCCAAACACTAATTTCGCCTTGCTGAGTTTACTCACTTTTTAATTCTAAATAACTGATAAGTTTCGAGAATTCCATGTTTTAATTTTTTCTAATACAGTTTATTAAGATTCAGCTTACAGACACTCTTTTCACCATACTGCTTGGAGACACTTTTAACTTGAAAATAAGTAAAAATTTAGGACAATTGCGTTCTTTCTTGTATTCGGTATCATGTCAAAAATTACTTGTCAGCATGGGTCTGCTTAATCTAGGAAACACTCCTTTCGCCTATTAACAATTTCGTTATTTCATTCTATCTCTAAATACGTCTGTAATTAACGATCTACAAGAGCCCACTTCATCTTCCACTCACTCCTTTCGCCTTACTAAATGAACTCACCTGTCGTTTGTAAATATCTTACAAATTACGAAAATTCCGTTCTTTGATTTTCTTCTTAAGTATGGACTCACTATTCTATTCGAAATGTTTCATAATTTACGACAATTCCGTTGTTTAATTACATTCTTATTTCTGTCGACAACTACCAACCAGCAAGAACCTGCTTCAGCTACCAAACACACCATCGCCCTACTGAATAGACTCACATTTCAATTGTAAATATCTCACATACTACAGTTCTCTTATTTCACTTTATTATTAATTTTTTTGTATCTAACGATCAAGAGCCTGCTTCATCTTCCACACACTCCTTACGGTAATTGAATGGACTCACTTGCCAATTCTAAATATATAAGAAATTACTAAAATTATCTTCAGTAACTAACGACCAGCAAGACACTGCTTAAGGTTCCAAACACTAATTTCGGCCTTCTAACTTTACTGACTTTTCAATTCTAAATAACTGATGTTTCGAAAATTCCATTTTTTATTTTTTCTAAAACAGTTCCGTGACATTAAGCTTCTAGACACTCCTATCGCCATACAGTATAGAGACGCTTTTAAATTGCAAATGTCTGAAATTTTGGACAATCGCGTTCTTTCATTTTATTCTTAAACATGGAAATTAATGGTCAGCATAGATCTGCTTAATCTACAAAACACCCCTTTCGCCTTACGGATTCAGTCTTCAATTTTCGACAATTCCGGGCTTTCATTTCATTGTTACACATGTCCAGCACCCCGATCAGACGAGAATACTTCTGCTTGCAGAGTTGTTGTTGCAGATGTTGTAGAAAATGAGTGAGAGGAAGATGTGGAAACAGGTTGATACAGAAGAAGGCAGAACGATGTATAGAAAGTTAAATAATGAATTACGAAGACAAACAGACAGTGCGAGGGAAGAGTTTTACAGAAGAAAATGCGAGGTCATAGAAGAATTAGAAAGAGCTGTGAAATATGGGGAAATGTAAAGGAGGTGAAATCTATGGAACTTCAGAGGAAACAAGGGGTATTATGATGGCAGTATAAAATAAGGATATGAAGGTCGTAGAAAATAAGAATAGAAAGAAATGAGACCATAGCAAGGTGGAAAGAACATGTTGAAGATTTATATGAGAGTAGGGATAGACCATGTAGACTAAATGTTGAAGTAGAAAATGAAGTAGACGAGGGTGATAAAGGATTTAGTATTCTTCGGGATGAGTGTAAAAAGGCTATATCCGAGATTAGGAATGGAAAGGCAACCGGAATAGATAGCATACCAATCGAATTTATTAAATATATAGTAGACAAGGAAAAGAAAGAACTGTTCCGACTATGTAATGAAATATATGAAACAGGAGAATGGCCAAAAGACTTTCTAAAAACAATAATGATACCGATGGCTAAGAAATCGAACCCAAAGAGATTTGGGGATTATAGTACTATTAGCCTCATATCTCATGCACCTACAACTCTGCTCCGAATACTGAACAGAAGGTTATATGAAAGAACAAATAAAGATGTTGAAGAGGAGCAGTTCGGGTTCAGAAGAGGCAAGGGCACAAGAGATGCAATTGGATTATTAAGGGCGATCGATGAAAGATTTATAGCAAAAGGGAAAGAGGTGTATGGTGTATTTATTGATATAGAAAAGGCTTTTGACCGCGTGAATTGGGAATTGTTGTTGGGAGTACAAACGAAGATAGGGTTGGAATTGAAAGATAGAAGACTCATAAGAAACTTATACATGAACCAACAAGTAAGTGTAAGCATAAGGGAAGAAATTACGGAAGACAGTGCAATTGGCAGGGGAGTTCGACAAGGATGCTGCCTCTCGCCAAAACTATTTAATGTCTATCTAGAAGATATAGTGAAAAAGAGCCTACATGATGATGATGGTATTTCTCTAGGAAGTAGAATGATTAGATGCATAACATTTGCAGACGATATGGCGCTTCTTGCAGGATCTGAAAAGAAAATCAATAAAATGTTAGAAAAATGAGAAAGGGCTTATAATATAAGAATATGGGATGAAAATAAATGTTAGAAACACAAAAGCCATGCTGATTGGAACGAAGGGATCTGTGTCAAATATAAAAGTAGGAGGGGAGAAAATAGAACAAGTGAATAGTTTTCGATACCTGGGTACTATTCTTAGTAATGACATTAAGTGCGAACGTGAAATAAAAGCAAGAATAGGAATGGCGAAAGAAAGCTTTAGTAGGAAGAAAAGTCTGTTTTGTGGGACCTTGAATAGAGAGTTGAGAAAAAGACTCATAAAATGCTTCGTGTGGAGTGTTGTACTGTATGGGGCGGAAACGTGGACATTACGTTAAGGTGACGAAAATCGACTGGTAGCCTTCGAAATATTGGTGTGGAGAAGAATGGAAAGAATTAGTTCGGTCGAGCGGAAAACGAACGAGAGAGTGTTAGAAATGGTGGGTGAAAAAAGAATACTTTTAGATAGTATTAGGAAGAGGAAGAGAAACTGGTTGGGACGTTGCCTAAGAAGAGATTGAGGGACGTCCTAAAAGGTATGGTGGCTGGAAAGAGAGGGAGGGGGCGAAGGACTCTACAATTAATGGATGATATTAAAACAGAAAGATCATACGCGAAGACAAAGAGGTTAGCGCAGGACCGTGGAGCATGGAAGCTTCTCAGCTGCGGCAAATGACCTGCCAATAAAGGCAGAACCTATGATGATGACGAATTGCAGAGTTTACTCACTTTTCAATTGTAAATATTTTACAATTAATATGTGTTCCATTCTCTCACTTTATTCTTAAATATATCTTTAACTACCAATCAGCAAGAGTCTGCTTAAACTTCCAAACAATAATACCTTAGTGAATGGACTCACTATTCAAGATTAAATATTAGATAAATAACTAAAATTTCCGTTCTTTAATTTCATTTTTAATGATGTCGACAAATACCGACAAGCAGGTTTTGCTTAAGGTTACAAACACTCCTTTCGCGCTACTGAAAAGACTCATATTTCGAACGTAAATGTCTCATATAGTACGACAATTCCGTTAATTCCTTGTATTTTTAAATATGTTTCTAACTAACGATCAAGAGCCTGCTTCATCTTCCAGATACCCTTTACTTAATGGACTCACCAATTCTAAATATCTGAATGGACTCACCTACCAGTTCTGAAAATCTGACAAATAAATACAATCGTGTTCTTTCGTTTCGTTCTTAAATATGACCATTACTGAAGACCAGCAAGACTGCGTAAGCTTCCAAACTGTACTATCTGACTGCTGAGATTATTCACTTTTCAATTGTAATTATCTGATGATTTTAGAGAGTAACCCTGTGTCATTTCATTCTAAAATAGTTCAATAGCTAACTATCATCAAGAGTTTTCATTATATAGTATAGCACACATTTCGCCCTACTGCAATGACTAACACTTCAATTATAAAAATCTGTTAATTAACGTCTGTTCCGCTCTGTCATTTTATTCTTAATTATGCGAGTAATTAACAGTTATAATTAGTCCGCTATATGATTGTTAGTTACTGCCATACTTAAGAACAATATACATAGGGTAATGTATAAAACCAAAACACACCTTTCTCTACGTATATTGAATAGACTCCTTGTCAGTTGCAAATGACAGAGAATTAACGACAAATCCGTTGTTTTCTCATTAACCTTAAATATGACGATATCAAACGATAATGAGATTCCGTTTCATCTTTCAAACTCCTTTTCCCCTACTGCAAAAACAAATTTTAAATTAGAAATACCTAGAAATTTACCACAATTTCGTTGTTTAATTTTATTTTTAATATGTCTGCTAAACTCAAACTGCAACACTCTGATTCATCCTCCAAACACTACTTTCGCTCTACCAAATCGATTAATTTTACACTTCTAAATAGCAGACAATTCCTTTGATCATTTTATTCTTAAATATGTCACTAACCAATGTACAGCAACACTCTGCTACATCCTCGAAACACTCCTACTTTACATTCCTTGGGCAGCGGGACGAGCAAGTTATCGGACAGAATTCCCGAGAGGGGAATTTCAGGGCTTCTGGTACAAGATGTGGGAAGTGAGCCTAGGAAGTTTTATATTTCAGTTGACTTAACTGAAAATCTCCTGATGTAACCTATGTAAAAAAAATCTGCAATTGATTACTTTCTTACGGTCTCTGGTATACACCTGTTCTACCAGACCTGTATAACATCATTGTATCGCGAATCAGCGATTTACACCGCTAGCTTTCGTAATTCATCAGCCGGACTTGTCTCACAGGCCAAGAGAAGTGGGCCTGGTTCTACAAGGTAATCACGTTCCTAATTACCTAAAAAAAACTCCTATTAGAGTTTCAGGCCAATAACCTGCATGTGAATCCTTTACACGCTTACGACTATAAGTGTAATATAACTGTTACAGAATATTGTTAAGGTTCGTGGCCTTCTATCTGAAAACTAGCTTGGGACTGTCGAGAAGCAGCTTGGGACAGTCACGAACTATTCGGCGACTTTTCAATCGAGCGTGGTACAGAGCGCGGGTACCGAGACGAAAACTATTCATCAAAAAGAAAAACAGTAAATGGCGCCTAGCGTTTACACAGGAGCATGTAAGTAAAAGTACAGGCTTTTGGGATAAGGTATTGTTTACAGATGAAAGTAAATTTAATATTTTCCAGAATGATGGCAGAATGTTAGTGTGGAAAAGACCCACCCAATACTGAGCTTGAGGTTCAGAATATAGAATCGACAGTTAAGCATGGTGGTGGAGTGGTGATAGTCTGGGGCTGTATGTCTATCGCGGGCGTTTGTAAGCTTGTATTTATTGACGTAACGATGGATAAATATGTATATTTAGACATCCTAAAACGAAACTTGCAGAAGAGTGTGGATAAATTGGGTCTTGGGCAAGATTATTACTTCCAACAGGACAACGACCCAAAACATACCGCCGAGCTTGTGCGTATGTGGTTACTATACCACACGCCTTATACCCTGAAAACCCCAGCGCAGTCCCAAGACCTAAACCACATTGAACATTTGTGGAGTGAATTGGAAACGCGCATACGAAAACATGAAATAACTAATAATACTAAACTGAAATAGATACTTTTGCAAGAGTGGCAGAATATTACACGTGAAACCACTACGTCTCTTGTTCATTCAATGCCCAGCAGATTAAGGGAGGTTATTCAAAAGCGAGGCATGCATACGACGTATTAAAACAAGATATTTATGGTTTGTCATTCATAACCAGAGAACTTTTCGTTTGCTATACGAATACTTATGTCCAGCACACAGTGCATATTGTTTGTTTCTTTTCATTGTTGTAGCAAATCATCTATGTCTTGTTTTCTATGTTTTATTTCTGCATATTCTTTCCTGAATGAAGCATATGTCTCGCACAACACATGCGTCTAATTATTTACCTAATGGTAGAAATATGTGTCTTTTCTTCAACGTTTTCACTGTACGAATGCTTATGACCATGACTGTATATCAGAGAGAAACTGGTTTTTCGAACACTTTCACTGATCACTGAGCAGACTTTCACTGATCGTTAGAAAATTAAATAATTAGAAAAAAGAAGGAACGTAATTGTGATAAATTTTCAGATATTCACAATTGGTAAGGGTGTCCATTGAACAATGAATTTACGGAGTCGTAATTTGTTAGATATTTATTATTCAAGAGCAAGTCATTTCAGTAGGAGAAAGGATGTTTGGAAGCTGAAATAAACTCTTGGTAATCGGTAGTTGGCGAAAATTTTGTGAATGGAAATGATATAATGGAATCGTCGTAATTTACCGAAAATTCACAATTGGTAAGGGAGTCTAGTCAGTAAACGAAAGGAGTGGTTCGAATATTAAACAAGCTCTCGTTCATTGTTAGTTTTTGATATATTTAGGAAAAAAATTAATGAACGGGAAAATTGTAAATTGATAAATGATCCCACTACGCAGTGCGCAGTGATATTTGAAAGAAGAAGCAGGCTCTCAATGTTCGTTAGTTCAAGGCTTATTTATGAATAAATGAAATAACGGAATTTTCGTAATCATATATTTTCAATTGAAAATGTATTCATTCCGAGGGACGAAACGATTTTTCGAAGATTAACAGACAAATTTATGAATAAAAAGAAATAACGGAATGGTCGGAAAATACGGGCTAATTACAAATGAATAGTGACACCATTGTTTAGGGCGAACACAGTTTTAGTAGACAAACTAGACTGTTGCTCATTGTCTGTTAATGATATATTTGTAAATTCAGAAGAGATACAAAATTGTTAGATATTAGCAATTGAAAAGAGAGTACATTCAGTTGGCCCGAAAGGATAGTTGGAAGCTGAAAGAGACTCGTAGTAACTTGGTTGAAGATATATTTATAAATAAAGTGAAAGAACGGATTGGTCGTTAATTTCTGTCATTCACTATTTAAAAGTGATTCCGTTCATTTGATCAAAACGAGAGTTTGGGAGATAAACCAGACTGTTGCTGATCTTTAAATACTGACAGATTTTAGAATAAAATGAGAGAACGCGAAGACGAAAATTGTCAGATATCAAAAGTTGATAAGTTAGTCCATTGTGTAGCATGAAAGAAGTATTTTTCGTAAATAAGGTAGTAAATGTTCGTAAATGTTCGTAAGTTCTGGCATATTTAGGAACAATACCAAAGAACGAGATTGTAAATTCTCTCTTATTTCAATCGAAAAGTGAATGCATTTAATGAAACGAAGTGTTGTTTGGAAGATAAGTCACACCCTTGCTGATGGTTACTAAATGATCTATTTTAAGTGAAAGAATTGAACACACATTCTGTCAAATGTTTATAACTTAAAAGGTAGGCCATTGAATAGGGCGTAGGTGCATTTTTGGTGCATAAAGCAAACTCTTGATAATTGTTAGTTACTGAACTATTTTAAGATAATAAGAGAATTTAAGTGTCGCAATTGGTCAAAATATTAGAATTAAAATATGAGCTTAATTAATAAGGCCAAATAGGTGTTTGGAAGCTGAAGGAGACACTTGGTGCATCGTAGCTGTCGACGTAGTTAAGAATGAGATGAAAGATCAGAAATAAATTAAATTGTTGGATATTTAAAATAAAAGTGAGTCTTCATTCAATATTGCGTGAGGAGTGATTAGAAGCTGATTCAGACTTTTGGCGATCGCTACTTGTATGCATACTTAAGAATAAAGTGTAATAACGAAATAATCGAAAATTGTCAAATATTTACAATTAATATGTCAATAAACTAAGCAGGGTGGGTTAAGTTTGCAGCTTGTGGAATGGTCTTGCTATTTGGTAGCTACTTACCTATTCAAGATTAAAGTGAAATAATTTATTTATCGTACATTGTCAGATATTTATATTTGAAAAGTGATTCTAACTATCAGGGCGTTTTCAGTCTTTCAAACATTAAGTAGACTCTCGATGATCGTTACAGAATTGCATTCTTTTTTAAAAAAAGGATGTAATTATTGTGGGAGTATTTATCGATTATTCTTTTACTCAAAATGTCGAACCGTTCGCAAGATTTAAGCCTTTTTCCAGTTGGAGTTTCTAGTCGTTCACCTGTACTGGTTTCTTCCTTCCTGCATTTTCTTGCTAGTCAGTAATTGCCTTCATATTTAAGAATTAAATGAAACAATGGGATTCTCGTAATTGGCCATATATTTACAATTGGTCAGTGAGTCCATTCTTTAAGGTGAAAGGAGTGTTTGGAAAATGCAAAGGAGTGTTTGGACGTTGAAATTTATTTACTTACATATGTAAGAATAAAATGAAGGAAAGCAGCAGTCTTCAAATGTTACATGTTACAAAAGAAAAATGAGTGCCTTGAGTAGGGTGAAATGTGTCATTCGTACATAAATCAGACTCTTCCTGATTCTTAGTGACTAAAGTATTTTAGAATAAAATCATAGAATGTTATATTGACGTTAATTATCACATATGCTACATTGAAAATTCAGTGTATTTACTAAAGCCAAAATTGTGTGCTTGTTAGCTAATACGTTTTATTGGTGATCGCTAGTTGAAGGTATAATTAAAAATAAAGTAAAAAACAATATTTTTAAGATAATTATTGTTAGAAATTACAACCACACACTAGGCGGATAGGGGCTTTTTCAAGCTCAAACAGAGTCTTGCTGTTCGTTAGTTACTGATATATTTAAGTATATTATGACGGAACGAAAATCTCATTATTAGTCAGGTATTTAAAATTAAAAAGTCAGTCTATTCAGTAGATCCAAGAGAATATTTGTAAGCTGAATTAGACTCTTGCTGATCGTTTGTTACAGAAATATTCAAGAATAAAATGAAACCACCGTGTTGTCGTAATTTGTCATATATTTACAGTTAAAGAGTTATTCGAGTAAATATGGCGAAGGTGTGTTTGGTAGTTGATGTATTTACACAGTTGCTGATCGCTAGTTAATGGCATATTTTGAAAAAATGAAAGAACTTAATTGTCTTAAATGTTCAAGTATGTACAATTGTAAAGTATATCTATTCAGTACGTCGAAGACAAATGTTTGAATAGGAAGCCGACTCTTTCTGATCGTTAGTTAGTGACATTATTATGAATAAACGAAAGAGAGGAATTGGCGTCAATTCTCAATTAGCAACAATTATGAAGTGAGACCAATTAGTTGGGCAAAAGAGGTATTGCTGTCTGTTGCTGATTGTGTTTCTCACATATTTAAGAAAAAATTAAAGAACATAATGGTCTTTAATTGTTTAATTTTTCACTTGAAAATTTCTGAAATGTAAAAATTCTCGTCTTTCATTCTATCCATAAATATGTCAGTTACTAAGGAGCAGCAAGAGTTTATTTGAGATAACAAATAAGTAAATGAACAATCAGGCAGTCTGCTTCGCCTTCTAAAATCTCTTTTCGACCTATTGAATACATTCCCTTTCAATTCTTAATATTAGGCTATTTTCGACAATTACTGTCTTCCATTTTAATTTTAAATATGTCTTTAACTAATGATCAGCAACTGGTTGCTTCATATTCCATGCATTCCTTCGCTTAATTTTGGACTGTTGGACTCAATTTTCAATTGTAAATTTCTCATAATTTCCGACAATTTCTTTCTTTCAGTTTCTTCTTAGGTATTCTTTCTTGTAGGAAACGAAATCAATCCGCATCAGCTTGCCGGCACTTCATTCGCCCTATTAAATAGACTCACATTTCTGATGTAAATAAGCTTTAACTTACGACAATTCCGTTCTTTGAATTCATTCTAAAGTATTTTGGCAACTAGTGATCAGCAAAAGACTACTTTGGCATATATTTAAAATTGATATTTGTTTCCATTGAGTAAGTTGAATTGAGTGCTCGGAAGATAAAGCTGACCCTTGTTGATTGTTAGTTACTAATTAATTTTAGAATTGAATGAAATTACGGGATTGTCGTAATGTCTTTGATATTTGCTATTGAAATATGGGTCTATTGTTTTTGGCAAATGGAGTGTTTGGAAGCTGAAGTAGACTCTTGCTGATTGGTAGTTGCCGACATATTTAAGAAGGAAATGAAAGAACATAATTGTCGCAATTTGTCAGATATTTAGTATTAAAGATTGATGTAAATTATTATGGCGAATGGACTATTTCATTGGTAAAGCAGAATTTTGCTAATGGTCACTTACCGAAATATCAAAGAAAAATGAAAAAGAAACTGAAGTCGAACAGATATTTAGAGTTCAAAAGTAAATCTTCTCAGTAAGAACGAAAGGAATATTTGAAAGATTAAGCAAACTCATTCTGATCATTAGTTCCTGCCGTATTTAAGTATAAATTATGCATGGCAGCTGACGTAAATAATCGGATATTCAGTACAGAATAAGAAGAGATGGCCGGATGAAATATTTTATCACTATCATTAGTTATTGACTTATTCGTGTTCAAGTTATAAAAAGAAATGTTCTTAATTTATCTGTAATTTACAATTGAAACGTAAGTCCAAGGCGTACAACGATGAACGGTTTCGAATATGAAGCATACTCTCACTGAACATTACTTAGTAATGTATTTAAAACAAAATCAAAGAACGGGATAGTCGCAAATTGTCAGATATTTACAATTGAAAGTTAATATATTCAGTACGGAGTAAAGCGAGTTTAAAATATGAAGCACAGTCTTGCAAATCATTACTTACTGATAATCTAAATAGAATGAATACTAAAATTTTCAATTATTTATATTGAAATGGAGTGTTTTAAAGGTATAACACATCTTATTAATTGTGTAAGTGACATATTTAAAATTAAAATGAAAGAATGCAGTTTTCGTAAATTGTGAACTATTTGGAATTAAAAAGGGAGTCCTGTTAGCTGCGCGAAAGAGAATATTAGTTAAGGTAGACGCTTGCTGATCGTGTGTTACTGACATTTATACGAATAAATTGGAAAAAGAAATTGTCTAAAATTGTCAGATTGGTACAATTGTAATGAGGACAGTTCGGCGAAAGGAGTTCTTCGTGTACTAAGCAGACATTTAGTGATGATTAATTCTTAACATATTTAAGAATTAAATGATAGAAGACAATTGCTTTAAATTGTCAGATACTTACAGTTAAATAGTTAGTGCATTCCAAAGAGGGAGAATTGCGTGGAAAGTGAAGCAGACTCTTGCTGAACGCTAGTTGCTAACTTATTTTAGTAAATAGTGAATGTACCGTACGTAATTGTCCATTGAGTGATAAGAAAGGAAATTTTCTATGATATAAGAACCTTTAGTTGGTCGTTACTTACTGACGTATAAAAAGTAAATGAAGAGAGCAATTGTCGTAAATTTTCATATATTTCAAATTATATGAGTCTATTTTGTAAAAGAAATGGAGAATTAAGGCTAGTATAAATTAATAATATTGTCGTTATTTCTCAGGCCTTTGCAATTGATATGTGCGTCTACTCGGAAGAGCCAACGGAGTGTTTTCAATCCGATGTGGACTCTTATATATGTAACACTCCTCTCGCCCTATTGCGTGAACTCACTTTTCTATCTTTAATATCTGAAAATTTTAAGAATTGCGTTTTTTCATTTAGTTGTTAAACATGTCTTCTTAAGGGATCAACAAGTGTCTGCCCCAGCTTCAAAGGACAATGAAAAATTCCCCATGTATTTCTTATGGGCTCTGCCGTTTAGGACTTCTGCAGTCACTCACAATTGAACCTAGTGTAAATGTTTGTGCATCGTTAGCGCTTCCAGAAAATACTAATAGTTTTGTTAGTGCTTTACTATTAGTGTGCCTATGGCCAATTACATATCACAAAAAGCCCATAAGAAATACATGGGGAAGTTTTCATTGGCTCAAATTCCAGACAAATACAAAAACGCTAATAATAGCTTTTAGTGCAATCGCTAGGGCTTCCTTAGTGCTTCGTAGAACACCAACTCCCAACATTAGTGCTTCAATAGTTTGGACGCAAGGAGCAAAACACATTGGGTAGGGCAACTTCACGTTAGGCCCCGCAGAAAGCACTAACGATTAAACCTAGTGCAATCGTTACTGCTTACAGAAAACACTGATAGTTTCGTTAGTGCTTCAATATTAGTGTAGATATGGCCAATTACATCTCACGAAAAACCCCTAAGAAATACATGGGAAAATTTTCATTGGGTCAACGACAAATCGAAACGCGCTAATGATTTTGAGGCTGAGTAGACTTGTTGATCGTTAATTACCAACATATATTACGAATAAAATAAAAAAAATAGGGCTTAAGTTCGTTGTCAGATATTTACAGTTGAAAAGTGAGTCTGAAGGAATGTCTGGACAGCTGAAAGGAATGCTTGGGAGATAAAGCAACTCTCGCCTTATTTATTTATATTTACTCAGATACTTACTATTGAAAAGCTGGTCTCTTCTTTGAAGCTCGGGCAGACACTGGTTGAGTCCTTGAAGAAGACATGTTTATCAACAAAATGAAAGAACGCAATTCTTAAAATTTTCAGATATTAAAGATAGAAAAGCGAGTTCACGCAATAGGCGAGAGGAGTGTTACATTTATGAGTCCACATCGGATTGAAAACACTCCGTTGGCCCTTCCGAGTGGACGCACATATCAATTGCAAAGGCCTGAGAAATAACGACAAAATTATTAATTTATACTAGCCTAAATTCTCCATTTCCTTTACAAGATAGACTCATATAATTTTATATATATGAAAATTTACGACAATTGCTTTCCTCATTTACTTTTTATACGTCAGTAAGTAACGACCAACTAAAGGTTCTTATATCATAGAAAATTTCCTTTCTTATCACTCAATGGACAATTAGGTACATTCACTACTTACTAAAATAAGTTAGCAACTAGCGTTCAGCAAGAGTCTGCTTCACTTTCCACGGAATTCTCTCCCTTTCGAATGCACTAACTATTTAACTGTAAATATCTGACAATTTAAAGCAATTGTCTTCTATCAATTAATTCTTAAATATGTTAAGAATTAATCATCACAAAAAGTCTGCTTAGTACACGAAGAACTCCTTTCGCCGAAGTGCCCTCATTACAATTGTATGTATCTGACAATTTTAGAAAATTTCATTTTCCAATTTATTCGTATAAATGTCAGTAACACACGATCAGCAACAGTCTACCTTAACTAATACTCTCTTTCGCGCTGCTAACTGGATTCCCTTTTTAATTCCAAATATTTCACAATTTACGAAAACTGCATTCTATCATATTACTTTAAATATGTCACTTACACAATTAACAAGAGTTCGTTATACCTTTAAAACAACCCATTTCGATTATAAATAATTGAAAATTTTAGTATTCATTCTTTTTAGATTATCAGTAAGTTATGATACTCAAGACTGTGCTTCATATTTTAAACTCGCTTTACTCCGTACTGAATATATTAACTTTCAATTGTAAATATCTGACAATTCGCGACTATCCCGTTCTTTGATTTTGTTTTAAATACGTCACTAAGTAATGTTCAGTGAGAGTATGCTTCATATTCGAAACCCTTCATCGTTGTACGCCTTGGACTTACGTTTCAATTGTAAATTACAGATAAATTAAGAACATTTCTTTTTATAACTTGAACACGAATAAGTCAATAACTAATGATAGTGATAAAATATTTCATCCGGCCATCTCTTCTTATCCCGTACTGAATATTCGATTATTTACGTCTGCTGCCTTGCATAATTTATACTTAAATATGGCAGGAACTAATGATAAGAATGAGTTTGCTTAATCTTTCAAATATTCCTTTCGTTCTTACTGAGAATATTTACTTTTGAATTGAAAATATCTGTCCGACTTCAGTTTCTTTTCATTTTTCTTTGATATTTCGGTAAGTGATCATTAGCAAAATTCTGCTTTACCAATGAAATAGTCCATTCGCCATAATAATTTACATCAATCTTCAATACTAAATATCTGACAATTTGCGACAATTTTGTTCTTTCATTTCCTTCTTAAATATGTCGGCAACTACCGATCAGCAAGAGTCTACTTCAGCTTCCAAACACTCCATTTGCCAAAAACAATAGACCCATCTTTCAATAGCAAATATCAAAGACATTACGACAATTACGTAATTTCATTCAATTCTTAAATTTATTAGTAACTAACAATCAACAATGTTCAGCTATATCTTCCAAGCACTCAATTCAACTTACTCAATGGAAACAAATAGCAATTCTAAATATATGCCAAAGTAGCCTTTTGCTGATCACTAGTTGCCAAAATACTTTAGAATTTATTGAAAGAACGGAATTGTCGTAAGTTTAGGCTTATTTACATCAGAAATGTGAGTCAATTTAATAGGGCGAAAGAAGTGCCAGCAAGCTGATGCGGATTGATTTCGATTCCTACAAGAAAGAATACCTAAGAAGAAACTGAAAGAAAGGAATTGTCGGAAATTATGAGAAATTTACAATTGAAAATTGAGTCCAACAGTCCAAAATTAAGCGAAGGAATGCATGGAATATGAAGCAACCAGTTGCTGATCATTAGTTAAAGACATATTTAAAATTAAAATGGAAGACCGTAATTGTCGAAAATAGCCTAATATTAAGAATTGAAAGGGAATGTATTCAATAGGTCGAAAAGAGATTTTAGAAGGCGAAGCAGACTGCCTGATTGTTCATTTCCTTATTTGTTATCTCAAATAAACTCTTCCTGCTCCTTAGTAACTGACATATTTATGGGTAAAAAGAAAGACGAGAATTTTTATATTTGAGATTTTTTCAAGTGAAAAATTAGACAATTAAAGACCATTATGTTCTTTAATTTTATTCTTAAATATGTGAGAAACACAGTCAGCAACAGACAGCAATACCTCTTTCGCCCAACTAATTGGTCTCACTTCATAATTGTTGCTAATTGAGAATTGACGCCAATTCCTCTCTTTCGTTTATTCATAATAATGTCACTAACTAACGATCAGAAAGAGTCGGCTTCCTATTCAAACATTTGTCTTCGACGTACTGAATAGATATACTATACAATTGTACATACTTGAACATTTAAGACAATTAAGTTCTTTCATTTTTTCAAAATATGCCATTAACTAGCGATCAGCAACTGTGTAAATACATCAACTACCAAACACACCTTCGCCATATTTACTCGAATAACTCTTTAACTGTAAATATATGACAAATTACGACAACACGGTGGTTTCATTTTATTCTTGAATATTTCTGTAACTAACGATGAGCAAGAGTCTACTTCAGCTTACAATCATTCTCTTGGCTCTACTGAACAGACTGACTTTTTATTTTTAAATACCTGACTAATAATGAGAATTACGTTCCGTCATATTATTCTTAAATATATCAGTAACTAACGATCAGCAAGACTCTGTTTGAGCTTGAAAAAGCCCCTATCCCCCTAGTGTGTGGTTTCAATTTTTAACAATAATTATCTGAAAAATGTTTTTTCTTTATTCTTAATTATACCTTCAACGAGCGATCGCCAATAAAACGCATTAGCTAACAGACACACAATTTTGGCTTTAGTAAATACACTGAATTTTCAATGTAGCATATGTGATAATTAACGTCAATATCCTTTCTATGATTTTATTCTAAAATACTTTAGTCACTAAGAATCAGAGAGAGATTTATGTACGAATGAAACATTTCACCCTACTAAATGCACTCACTTTTCGTTTCCAACATGTAACATTTGAAGACTGCTGCTTTCTTTCATTTTATTCCTACATATGTAAGTAAATAAATTTCAACGTCCAAACACTCCTTTGCATTTTCCAAACACTCCTTTCACCTCAAAGGATGGACTCACTAACCAATTGTAAATGTATGGCCAATTACGAGAATCCCATTGTTTCATTTAATTCTTAAATATGAAGGCAATTACTGATTAGCAAGAAAATGCAGGAAGGAAGAAACCAGTACAGGTGAATGACTAGAAACTCCAACTGGAAAAAGGCTTAAATCTTGCGAACGGTGCGACATTTTGAGAAAAAGAATAATTGATAAATACTCCCCTTTATGATACGCATTGCCGATTATTTTCCCCAAGACTTCTTTATGTAGTGTCTGTAAAGGGGCATGTACAGAGGGTGAGAAATGAGTAGGATATTTATGGTTGTATGTGAATGATGCGGAGTGAGGAGAGCGCAGGTTCGGCTAGTCGATTTGTAATTTACAAACGCTCCTTTCTTTCAATTTTAAGTATGTCAGTAACTAACGATTTGGAAGAGTGTGCTACATCTTACAAAGACTCCGTTGGCCTTATTGAAAGACTCCGTTGGCCTCAATTTTCAATTGTAATAATCTGACTTTTTGATACAATTCCGTTCTTACATTTTATACTTTAACACGCCACTAAGCGATGATACCTAGAGTCTCTTTCATCTTCGAAAAACTCTTTGGTACTACTGAATGAGCTCTTTCGAATTGTAAATGAGAGAAACATTATGATAATTCCGTTTTCTCTCTTGTATATAATGCGTGAGAAGGTAATGTTCATTATAGTCTATTTCCACTCTCCAACTCAAGGTTCGCCATATTAAATATCGCAGCTTTTCAACCGTAAATAGCTATCAATTTATGGCAATTCCGTTAATTCATTTTATTCTTAAATATGTCAGAGGTAACGATCTGGAAGAATCTACGTGAGTTTCCCTACTCCTTTCGCGCTGCTAACTGATCTCACTTCTCACCTTTCTGACAATTTCTGACAACTTCTCTATATCTGACAATTTTCAACTCCGTTATCTCATTCTAAACTTAAATCTATCAGTAACAAACGATCAGGGAAAGTCTATTTCAGGTTCCAAATGCTCCGTTCGCCCTACTGAATGCAATCTTTTACCATATTAAAGTATGTGACGATTTGGCAATTCCGTTCTTTCATTTTACACTTAAAAATATGTCAGTAACTAACAATCAACGAAGGTCTCCTTCAACTTTCAGATACTCTTTTCAGCATAATTAATGGCCTCACTGTGTAATTCACAAATCTGATAATTTTTCGACAATTCCGTCCCTTTAATATACTCTTTAAATCGTAAGAAAATAATGAGCAAAAATAGTTTAGCTCCGCGTTCAAACACTCTTTCGACCTATTGAATAGATGCGTTTTCAATTGTAAGTATCTGACAATTAACGACATTTCCATTATTTCATTTTTTCTTATATGTGTCGGAAACTAACAATCATCAAGGATCATCTTTAGGTCCTAAACAACCTTTTCGTCCTACCGAATACTGTATTAGTATTGCATTAGTATTGACAATACTGCATTAGTATTGTCAATGGGTGACAAAATACGATATTTGCATTGTTTCCTTTTATTCTTAAATACGTTTCTAAAAGGGATCACCAAGCGTCAGCTTCATTTTGCAAACACGCCTTTTGGCCTACAAAATCGATTCACTTACCAATTGCTTATATCTGATATTTTACAATACCTATCTCCCATTTTGTTCATAAATATGTTAACAAACGATCAGCAAGAGTCTGCTTCGTCCTCTAAACTCTTTCGGTCTACTAAATGGACTTTACTTACAATATTACATATCGGTGAAATAACGACAATACCATTCTTTTTCCACTTTCCAATTTTATCTGGCAATTCACGATAATTCCATTCTTTCATTTTATCCTAAAATAAGTCAGTAAGTAATTATAACCTAGAATCTGCTTTATCATCCAAACACACGTTTCGCTCTTACAAATAGAAACTTTCAACTGTAAATATATTAGAAATATACATTTCCGTTCTTTCATTTTATTTTGAAATATGTCAGTAACTAACGATCAGCAAGAGTTAATTCAGCTTGGAAAAAATACTTTCATCCTACAGAATAGTATCACTTTTCACTCGACAGTGTCTTACTATTTACTACTATTCCGATCTTTCATTCTCTACTATATATGTCAGTAACTAACGATTAGCAGGAGCCTCCTTCAGCTTAAAAACACACCCTTACCATACTACATAGAATTGGTTCTCAATTGTAAATATCTGAGAATCCACGACAGTTATATTATTTCATTTAATCTAAAATATTTCAGTGACTATCATGAACAGTCTGTTATATATGCCAAAACACAGCTCAAGGAACAAACTTTTCAATTTTAAATATTTATCAATTTATCTCTTATCCGTTCTCTCATTTTATTTTTAAATATGTCAGTAACTAAACGATCAGCGAGAGACTACTTCAACTTCAAATACTCGTTTGCCGCTATTGTATGGACTCACTTTTCAATTGTAAGTATATGAGTATTGTGTTCTTTTTACTTTATTCTTAATTATGCCCTCAGCTAGCGTTCGCCAAATTTCTGTATCAGAATCCAAACACACCCTATGCCTTAGAGAATGAACTATTTTTAATAATCCGGTAACTTACGTCAATTCCATTATTTTTTTATTCTAAAACAGTCCATTTAATGAAGGATCATCAAGAGTCTGCTTTATATACCAAAACGCACCTTTTCCCTATACAAGCGACTCTCTTTTATAATGTAAATATATGACAATTTACGAGTGCTTCGTTGTTTCGTTTTATTTTTAAGTATCCCAGTAACTAGCGATCAGCAAAATACATTTCATATTCTGATCACTTGTTTCGCACTACTGAATAGTCTAGTTTTTCAATTATAAATAAACTACAGTTTACGACAATTGCGATCTTTCATTTTAATCTCAATTTTGTTAAAAAATAACGATAAGCAAGATTTGGTGTTATATAACATACACACATTTCGCCCCACTCGCTCCTTTTCATTTTTAACTATCTAATAATTAACGACTATTTGATTCTTTCAATTTTATTCCAACATACATGAGTAAGTAATGATGTTCAGAAGTGTACTTCATCTTCCAAACAGTCCTTTACGCCATAAGAAGTAGACTCACTTCCAATTGTACTAATGAACAGAGAATGGACCGTTCCGTTCTTTTAATTAACTCTTATTCATCTCGGTAAGTAGCCATCAGCAAGGTTCTATCCCAGTTTTGAAACACTCCATTCTCCTTAGTGAATGCACTCACTTTTAAATTCCAAAATTTTTAATAATATACTATCATGTTCTTTAATTTCTTTCTTAAATGTGTTGAGACTAACGATCAATAAGAGTTTCCTCAACATTCTAAACAGTTATTTTACTCTACTGAATAGACACCCCCTTCTATTGTAATTATCTGACAATTTACTACAATTCCATTATTTCATATTTTTTAAATAGTTCACTAACTAACGACGATCAAGAGCCAAAAAATCACCTTCGCCCTATTCAAGGTTTTAACTCTTCAATTATAATTATCTGACATTTTACGTGTTATATTCTCCCATTTTAGTCTTAAATATTTCAGTAACTATCCATCGGGAAGTGTCTGGTTAATTTTCCAAACACTCATTTTCTTTTACTGAATTATCACTCTTCAGTTCAAAATATCTTACGATCAATTTTCACTTCTTTAATTTATTCTGATATACATCGGTAACTAACAATCAGAAAAGTCTACGTAGCTTGAAAACTCTCGTTTCGAACTACTGTGCAGACTACTTTGAAAATGTGAATATCTGACAATTTTCAACAATTATCCTTATTTTTTTCTTAAATATAACTGAAACTATCGATCTGCAAAAGTCTCCTTGAAATTCCAAACACTACTTTCCCACCTGCAGAAGAGACACACGTTTTAAAAGTAAGTATCCGACAATACACAAGATTCCAGGTTGTTCGAATTTAAACTTTAATATGTTAGCTACTAAAGCTAAGGAAGATCTTACGATCAGGTTACAAACAATACCTTCGCCCTGGTGAAATTAATCATTTCTAATTAAAAACGTCATTTAATTATTGGGATTTTTTCTATTTTTTCTTGAATATGTCAGTAACTAGCGATTAGCATGGGTGTACTTCGTCTTAAAAACACTCCTTACCGTACTAAATGGGATCGATTTTAAAATTGTAAATATCTAACAATCTACGACAATTGCATGATTTCATTTAATCCAAAATATTTCAGTGACTACTGTTACGAAAGGTCTGGTTTATATTCATAAACATAGCTTTCGCCTGGTCAATGGATTAACTTGTCAATTTTAAAATATTTTAGAATTTACCTTTGCTCCGCCCTCTCATTTTATTCTTAGATATGTCAGTAATAAACAATCAGCAAGAGTCAGCTTTATCTTCCAATTACTCCTTTTGTCTAGTGAAGGTGTTCACTTATCAATTGAAACAATCTGATTACGACTATTCCGTTCTTTCACTGATTGTTATTTGTCTTGAACTAACGATCATAAACAGTCTGCTTCACCTTTTTAACACTAATTTCGTTCTGCTGAATAGTATCACTATTGAATTGTAAATGTATGGCAATATTTACGATTGTCCCGGTCATTCATTTTATTGCTAGATATGTTAGTAATCAATGCTCAACAAGAGGCTTCTTCATAAACTAAAATCTCCTTTCGTCTAACTGAACGGACTCAGTTACCAATTGTGAATATTCGACAAATTACGACGATTTCATCATTTCATTTCACTCTCAAATTTTTCGACAAGTGCCAATTAGCAAAAGTTTACTTCAGCTTCCAAACACTCCCTTCGCCCCACTCACCTTATTTTCCAATTTTAAATATCTGCCAGGTTACGATAATTCAGTTCTTTTATCTCATTCTACAATGTTTCGACATGTACCAATTTCCCTTTCTTCTACTGAATGGGTACGCTGTTATTTGAAAAAAAATCTGATTTCCTCTATTCCTTTCTTACATTTTTTCCTATATAAAGCTTCAACTAAGGATGATCTATACTCTGGTTCAACTTCCAAAATACAATTTTGCCCAGCTGAATAGGATATTTTTTCAAATGTAAACATATGACAATTCACGAGTCCCGTGCATTCATTTTATTATTAAATGTCAGTAACTAACGATTAACAAGAGCCTGCTTTATATTGGAAACGCTCCATTTGCCTTACAGAATGGACTAACTCACCAATTGTAAATATCTGAGATTATACAATAATTACATCCTTTTTTTAAAAAAAAAAAATAATGTAATTCTGTAACGATCATCGAGAGTCTACTTAATGTTTGAAAGACTGAAAACGCCCTGATAGTTAAAATCACTTTTCAAATAAAAATATCTGACAATGTACGATAAATAAATTATTTCACTTTAAACTTCAATATGTAAGTAGCTACCAAATAGCAAGACCATTCCAAGACCATAGCTTCTAATCACTCCTTACGCAATATTGAATGAAGACTCACTTTTATTTTAAATATCCAACAATTTAATTCAATTATGATCTTTCATCTCATTCTTAACTACGTCGACAGCTACGATGCACCAAGTGTCTACTTCAGTTTCCAAACACCTATTTGGCCTTATTAAATAAACTCATATTTTAATTCTAATAATTTGACCAATTGCGACTCTTAAGTTCTTTTATTATCTTAAAATAGTTCAGTAACTAACAATTTTCAAGAGTTTGCTTTATACACCAAAAATGCACCTTCCGCCCTACTCAATGGCCTACCTTTTAAGTTATAAATATTTGACAGTATGTGTGTTCCATTCTTTCACTTTAAATAGATCATTTAGTAACTATAAACAAGAGTGACTTATCTTCCAAACAACCCTTCGTTTCATTAAATGGATTCACTTTTCGATTGAAATAAGAGAGATATTAAAATTTCGTTCTTTGGTTTTCTTCCTAAATATGCCAGGACACGAACATTTACGTACATTTACTACCTTATTTACGAAAAATACTTCTTTCATCCTACACAATGGACTAACTTATCAACTTTTGATATCTGATAATTTTCGTCTTCGCGTTCTCTCATTTTATTCTTAAATCTGCAAGTAATTAAAGCTGAGCAACAGTCTGGTTTATCTTCCAAACTCTCGTTTTAATCAAATGAACGGAGTCATAAATAGTGAAAGACAGAAATTAACGACCAATCTGCTTTTTCACCTTATTTATAAATATATCTTCAACCAAGGAAATACGAGTCTCTTTCAGCTTCCAACTATCCTTTCGGGCCAACTGAATGTACTCTCTTTTCAATTGCTAATATCTAACAATTTTGTATCTCTTTTGAATTCACAAATATATCATTAACAGACAATGAGCAAGTCTGGTTTGTCTACTAAAACTGTGTTCGCCATACTCAGTGGTGTCACTATTCATTTGTAATTAGCCCGTATTTCCCGACCATTCCGTTATTTCTTTTTATTCATAAATTTGTCAGTTAATCTTCGAAACAATCGTTTCGTCCTTCGAAATGAATACATTTTTCAATTGAAAATATATGATTACGAGAATTCCGTTATTTCATTTATTCATAAATAAGCCTTGAACTAACGAACATTGTGAGCCTGCTGCTTCTTCCAAATATCATTGCGCACTGCGAAGTGGGATCATTTATCAATTTACAATTTTCCCGTTCATTAATTTTATTCCTAAATATATCAACAACTAACAAAAAACAAGAGCTTATTTAATATTCGAACAACTCCTTTAGTTTACTGAATAGACTCCCTTACCAATTGTGAATTTTCGGCAAATTACGACGATTCCATTACATCATTTCCATTCTGAAAATTTTCGCCAACTACCGATTACCAAGAGTTTATTTCAGCTTCCAAACATCCTTTCTCCTACTGAAATGACTTGCTCTTGAATAATAAATATCTAACAAATTACGACTCCGTTAATTCATTGTAAAAAAAAAAAAAAACTCCTTTCGCTTTATTCAATGGACACCCTTACCAATTGTGAATATCTCAAAATTTACCACAATTACGTTCTTTCTTTTTTCTAACTATTTAATTTTCTAATGATCAGTGAAAGTCTGCTTAGTGTTCGAAAAACCGCTTTCTCCCTGATATACAGTCATGGTCATAAATATTCGTACATTGCAAACGTTGAAGAAAATACATATATTTATGTAATTAGGTAAATAATTGGACGTATGTGTTGTGGGAGACATATGCTTCATTCAGTAAAGAATATGCACAAATAAAACATAGAAAACAAGACATAGATGATTTGCTACAACAACGAAAAGTAACAAACAATATGCACTGTGTGGTGGACATAAGTATTCGTACAGCAAACGAAAAGTTCTCTGGTTATGAATGACAAACCATAAATATCTTGTTTTAATACTTCGCATGCTTGCCTCGCTTTTGAATAACCTCCCTCTGCTGGGAATTGTTTGAACAAAAGACGTAGTGGTTTCACGTGTAATATTCTGCCACTCTTGCAAAAGTATCTCTTTCAGTCTAGTTTTATTAGATATTTCATGTTTTCGTATGCGCGTTTCCAATTCACTGCACAAATATACAATGGGGTTTAGGTCTGGGGACTGTGCTGGGGGTTTCAGGGTATAAGGCGTGTGGTATAGTAACAACATACGCAGAACGACGGTATGTTTTGGGTCGTTGTCCTGTTGGAAAAAATAATCTTGTCCAAGACCCAATTTATCCACACTCTTCTGCAAGTTCCGTTTTAGGATGTCTAAATATACATATTTATCCATCGTTACGTCAATAAATACAAGCTTTCCAATGTCCGCGATAGACATACAGCCCCAGACAATCACCCCTCCACCACCATGCTTAACTGTCGCTTCTATATTCTGAACCTCAAGCTCAGTATTGGATGGGTCTTTTCCACTCTAACATTCTGCCATCATTCTGGAAAATATTAAAATTACTTTCATCTGTAAACAATACCTTATCCCAAAAGCCTGTACTTTTACTTACATGCTCCTCTGTAAACGCTAAGCGCCATTTACTGTCTTTTTATTGATGAATGGTTTTCGTCTCAGTACCCGCGCTCTGTACCACGATCGATTGAAAAGTCGCCGAATAGTTCGTGACAGTCCCAAGCTGCTTCTCGACAGTCCCAAGCTAGTTTTCAGATTGAAGGCCACGAACCATAAAAATATTCCGTAACAGTTATATTACACTTATGGTCGTAAGCGTGTAAAGGATTCAAATGCAGGTTATTGGCCTGAAACTCTAATAGGAGTTTTTTAGGTAATTAGGAACGTGATTACCTTGTAGAACCAGGCCCACTTCTCTTGGCCTGTGAGACAAGTCCGGCTGATGAATTACTAAAGCTATTGGTTTAAAGCAGTGATTCGCGATACAAAGTACTTATACAAGCCTGGTAGATCAGAAGTAGAACACAGACATCAACAAAATTATCAATTGACAGAATTTTTTTTTTTTTTTTTACTTTGGTTACATTCGGAGATTATCAGTTAAGAACACCTGAAAGATATTAAACTTCTTAGGCTTACTTTTCACATCTTTGAGCAGAAGCCCTGAATTTTCTTCCTTAGTAATAGTGTTCGAGTACTTCCTCGTCTCGGTGCCCAAAGAAAGTAATAGATACTGCCATTACTTGGGCTTAGCCTGAAAGTTAAACTTGCGTCTATAAAAAATTGCGAGTCGTCTTGCAACCTTGACTCACTTCATCAAGATGCTATATACATAACGCTAGGTATCTATCACACTAATCTTCAGGCTATAGAACCTCAAAGTCTATCTCACACGCACGGTTCAGTTTGCACTACAGATTGATATATCGTACACTTTTATTAAGCTTATTGGGGAATAGAATTTCCCGATCTTCTCAACGTTTTCTCACCGGTGAGTAAAGTTCTGGTAAGCTTCCCCTCTGTAGCAAATTAGTGCACCAACTTTTTTACCTTTTTGACACCTTTCATATCTGAGACGGAATGATCAACAAGTAGAATTTCTATAATCTTATTTATTAAATTCAACACTACCTCATTTTGCTGACGTGAATAGAGTTTGCGTGTCCTGCTCATCGACTCAAAGGTATCTTCTCAAGAGAAGAGAACTACACCACAAAAAGTACCCGATTAGTCGCCTGCATTTGAGGTTTACGAAGTGTACTTATCTTTAACACTGAACCAGACTGTCATTTGGCCTGGTATGTATGCGAGCATATCCATGGCCGTTTACCAGAGAAATTCTAGATGACCAAGTAAATTCCTTTACAAATATAGAGGCACCAGATCGCTTCTAAAACACTCCATAGATGATCGTTGCATATAGCGGAATATCCTGGGAAACTGCCTAGAGTACATTCCCTGCACAGTTTAGCTAAGAGCCGTTAACATTAGCAAGAAGAAAGTCGAAACACACACATATGTGCTTAGAACTATACTTCAGACTGTTTTCAGAGAACATTCTAATACCAAGTTACAGAAACATTCAGATATTTTACTAAGAGGAGATGTCGAGATACGTGTTGTTCTCTTATCAAAACGAATGCAAGCAGTTAGGATGCACTACATCCAACCAGACATCGTAACATTTTATAAGCCTAGTCAGATATGGATTTTTCAATTGCAACTTACACGTTGTAATAGACTAGTTCAAAAATTTGTTTCATATGGCATGTCTACAAGGCTGTCGACTGTGGTTATCCTCAGAAATAATAGTATTACTAATTGTAAATATCAGGATGCATTTAGAAAAAAAATAATAACAGTAGATGTCGAGATCCGCCATGATACTTGCATTAGAACGAGTGGAATCAGTTTGCATGCAGTACAACCGACGAGAGCGGGGGAGTTGAAACGGGAAAATACGGCAGTTCATATTGTCTTTAGGACTCGAATCTGGTTCGGAAACTATTATTGTCAGCCTATTGGGTTTTTTTTTAATGTCCTCCACTGCCTCTATTTTTTCCGTGTTCGTACTGTCAGCCTATGTTATTCGTAATGTGTTAGGGAAACTGACTTTTTATTCAAGACTGCGACGTACTGCTAAAACTATTACTATTACTACTTCTACTACTACTATTACTACTATGACCACATCTAATACAACTACAACTACTACGACTTCGCGTCAGAATTGACATGTCTGGTTGTACCGAATTTACCTTAAAAATACATAATAAAATGGACAAATGCTAGTTATTATGGCCGGTCTGCGTAGAATGTTAACCGATGCTTGATCTACGAGTGAAAAAAGTAGCTCGGTAGAAAAAACACTCACATCTGGTGCTAGAGGTCGTCGGATCAATCCCTGCTCATGCTATGTGAGCTTTGTGGTGGATAAACACCGTGTGCGTGGGAGTTTCTTGGGTGGTCCCGCTTGCTCCCACTGTTTTCTATTCACCAATTCATCCCATCATCATCCATACAGCCTGAGCCGTAGTTACCTAAAGAACGTATGATAAAGTCAAGTACTTGACCTAGTAAGTAGAACTTGGTACGCTACCATTAGACCACGGAGGGCAAAACCATGTACTGTCATAAGAACAGTGCAATTTGTAGTAATGTTCAATTAGCAAGGCAAATATCGAACGGTGTTACATGTTCATGTATTGTTTATAGTATGATGCTACAAATATAACAAAATATAATGATCAAATAAATCACCAAGTCGCCAGGGTCAATTAGGTGTTCCTGGAACGGTGGCTCAGTGGTTGAGCGTTCACATCTGGTGTATGGTGTCCCTCGTTTGATCCGAGCTCTCGCCAAGTGAACTTTGTGGTGGACAAACACCGTGTGGGGAGTTCGCGGCGTTCCCCTGTTTCCTCCCACTTTATTCATTCCACTATTTCATTTTTTCTCATCATCATCGTCTCCTTTAGGCTAGTTGGCATAACTTGGTACCACCTACCAAGAAGAATAAACTAATGGATTGGAAGATAGACATTCAGTCTCTGGTGAATCTGATGATGTAGTATACATCTACCTCAACATGTCATCATGTGTAAGAGAACGAGATATACTGTAGTGGTAGAAGCAACAAGAACAAACATTGCCAAAATTGTGTAAATTAGAGCGTCAGTATCTCGTCATCCCTGCCTCTAGTGCGTCTACTGAAAGAGCTTTTAATACTACAGGCTATATAGCTCAGGAACGGAGATATTGATTTATTGATTTATTGACATATCAGGCACAGGTCTAATTACAGTGTTACATAGTATATACGTTATGCAGATTATATAGGTTAATAAAACTATTGGTAATAATTACATTCGGCTTACATATTTAATAGGATTCTTAAAACTACTTACACCCATTGCCAATACATCAAGGTTGGAAGTTACTTTAACTAATATGTTGTAAGTTGCACTAGTTCTCCATATAGGTGATCTGCTTAAAACGTTTGTTTTTGCTGTCAAAAAATGTATTTTTCGAAGCAGTGCGCAATTTAGTGGATGGTACGTGGATACATATTTGGTAGTTAAGATCAGGATAGTCTATTTTGCCATGAAAGAGCTTGTGTAAAAATAATAAATCAATATTTCTTTTCCTGAGTTCTAATTTTTCAAATATAAATTTTCAACAAATTTAATGTAGCTTTCATATTTCGGGTAGAATTTTGTTTTCTTAAGTGTAAGAAGCTTTAGAAACTTATTTTGAGTACGCTCAATCAAGAATGAGTATTTCGGTATATTAGGGTTCCATATATTACTACAATATTCTAATTTCGAACTGACGTATGCATAATACAGTACAATTAAAGTTTGGTCATTTTGGAAATCTTTACTGACAATAAAAAGTATATCGCAGATTTTTGTAGGCTTCTTTGCAAATAGTTTCAATATGTTGAATAAAGGATAGTTTTGAATGAAAAAATACTCCCAAGTTCCTTATAAAATCAAGCTTTTTCAGTTTTTCCAATAAAGCCTGAGATTGTTGACTCTGTTTCTGTGCTATTCGATGCGTACAAGTACATACAGTAAAGCGATGTTCATTTTTCACTATTGGTTTCTTACGAAACGTTATATTTTCATTTTCTAAATATCAACTATCCGTTCTATTATATGTGATGTTAAGAGGCATTTATGATAGCTGATATCTATACATTTTTCTTTCAGGGGGCTTTTGAGGTAGTTTTCGTTCAACATTAATATGTGTGGATTTTGTTATGATTTACTGCCTCGCATTGCCTCATATATCTCAGTTATTTTCCTTTTACAAACCGTTCCAGCAACACTTCATCGACCCTGGGGTCTGGGTGATTTATTTTATAATTGTATTTTGTTATTATTATTGTAGCATCGAATTATAAAGAATAGAGGAACATGTAACATGATTTGGAATCTGCCGTGCTAATTAAACATTACTACAAATTACGATGGTTTCGGCTTCCGTGGTCTAATGGTAGATAACAAATTCTAATTAGTAGGTCAAGGACTTGACTTTCTCGTATGTTCTTTAGGCAATTACGACTCAAGAATTGGTTAAATGAAGACAGTAGACGAAAACTGGCTAATCCGAAAACTCCCACTCTCATGGTGTTTGTTTACCACATAGCTCACATAATACGAGGAGAGATCGATCCGACGACCTCTAGCACCAGATGTGAGTGCTTTACCTAGTGAGCCACCGTTGCCCCTCGTCAAGCATCTGTTCGCATTCTACGCAGACTGATCATAATAACTAGTATTTCTTTTATTTTTTCTGTACTTAGATTGTAAAGTATGTACCACCAGACATGCCAACTCTGACGAGAAGTCGTAGCAGTTATAGTAGCATAAGTAGTAGTAGTAGCAGTAATAGTAGTAATAGTATGAGTAATATTAATAATTATAATAATAATAATAGCAGTAGCAGTAGTAGTAATAATAAGAGTAGTAGCAGTTCAGTACTTTACACTTTTGAATAAATAGTTAATTTACGAAACACATTACAATTAACAGAGGCTGCCAACATTAGTTTCCGATCCGTGTTTCACAGAGTTTGGGCCGAGCCGGGCCGGCCCGATTCGGACCGGAATGTGCCCGGTCCGGTTAGTGCCCGGCTCGAGCCGGGCAAAGAATTCAGATCCATCCGGACCGGGTCGGGCCGTCTTAGGGCCTAAGTTTGCAGGGCTCTGGTTTAAACCCACTGACGTGCGGAATAAAAAGTCTTTAGCTGAGAAAGAATGAATATCACGTTGAGTTCATAAGGTATAGTAAAGAGAAAGCGCGTTAAAATGATGGACAAGTTGATGGGTCACTTGCGATAGGGCAGGCATCCCCGTGATGCTGAAGCTTTTTGTAATATGCATTTGCAACGTCAGAATAAGTACGTTAGGAGAGATGTCACTTGACTTCATCGTAATAGTATTCTACAATGTCTGAAAAGAAATATTAATAAGAGATGCGCTGATTAGAGAAATAATTTTGAGGATCGACGGGGATGTTCGATTTTTAATTAGTGGTTTAAATTGCAACAGGCGTGCCAATAATTCGAAGTTCCTAATCGAGGTGTCCAGTAAGCCTAAAAAGCTCATGGTGGCTTATGTCCTTCTTACAATTCGATGCCTGCTGATGTCCTTAACACGGAAGGAGACGTGTCCTTGGCCATGTCTACTCAAGATCATTGAGAACTCATTTCTAGACTTCGCTCGGCGACCTTTCCATGTGGTTATGAAGAAATTTCCAAACGTCGAAGGAGATGACAAAATCTAAGTACAGAAGGTCAGAATCGTATTGATATTCTTCCAAAGGGACTAGAAACTTCATTTGTAGGCAATTAAATTAATGCTTCCGTTTTCCCACGCAGCTGGTCATTTTTTCTATGAAAAATTTGCACATTAACAATCTCAACTGATGGAAGCTTAGGAGGCAACTACGGTATCAGAGGATTAGAAGATATTAACAACTCAAGGAACATTCAGAATTCGCAGAAAAAGAGGCCTTCTTGAGCGAAGTTCCAAGTGATATGATTATCGAACAGTGCTTAATTAAGGGCCAGAAATTTTCTCGGGGATTAACTAAACGTCAGACACAACGTTAGCAAAATTAATCCTTCATTCCCAAATACTATTACGATAACAGAAGTTCTACAGGACTTTTGTTCTCATCAGTTTATCAGTTCATCAGCTTTATAAATTCATCGGCCGGATTTGTCACACACCAAGAGAAGCGGGTCTGTTTCTACAAGGTAATAACGTACATAATTACCTAAGGATCAACTGTTATTTTTTCCGTGCCATAACCTCCATGTGAATACTTTACAAGCTTACGACCATAAGTGCAACATAACTGTTACGGAATATAGTTAAGGTTCGTGGCCTTCTAACTGAAAAGCAGCTTGGTACTGTCGCAAAGGATCAAGGTGCTGAGCAGTAATCATTAATTGTTTTATAGCTTATAAAACAAGGGAAATAAGTTGAAACCAACTGCGATCGACGTGATTTAAAGCTTTCATTCATAATTTGGAGAAAATTGTACATGGAGTGTACCGCATGTCGGAACATCGTTCTTTATTAAGAGTGTTAAACTTGACTTCTTGTTAGGGGATCGAAAACTGAACGGCAGTTACACAATTTTCTGTGTCCTTGCTGAATGCAGAATCCTCGGAGTCAATCATCTGCTGTTAAACATGCTAACATATAAATAATCAAACAATACAAATTGATATAAACGTAAAATTGAATGTTACTTTAGAGCGCGAAAGTGATATCTAAATGAATTAGTTTTTGCTCGTTGACTTGTGTGTGTCCTGCTACGGTTTCGTTTCCTCTTCGGGTGCCAAAGCAGTTTGTGTTAAAGGATTCCAAAATTAGTAAACAGAACAATAAACCGCCTTCATGTTTTAACCTTTTCCTTACACCTTAATTTAAAGTTTCATCAAGATCGTCTTCATGTCTATTTTGTTAGATCTATAATGCGAAGACGATATCACAAAATATTAATCATAACTGATTGGATCAACAAATAACCGTTGAGAATGACATATTGTTTTTTTACAGCTGTTGTTCGTTATCATCTATATCAGATTGTCTTCAGATCTTCCATTTCTACATGAACTCCATTGGCAGAATGCACAAAACCTTCAATACTTCATATTGGCTCCTTTAACTATTGGGCACGTTCACAATCCTATCTTCCAGTCACTTTTTATCTACACGTGAATAAGATTATCCGGCAGAAACCACACACCTACCTCTTTCGATTGGGTTCAGGATTAGACCATTTACTGCTGGAGTTGGAGGTACTACCAAATTCAATGCTGCACACTTGCGTGTTAGTAGGGGGAAAAGTGGCAATATTAAAGCTTTGTAACTACTCCCTTGTTATACCTGATATGGATTATACCAGGGAGGACATGTTTCCTTCTCAATACAGACCAATAAGAAATGTGTAATCTTGACCATTTTGTCAGGATTGAGTTTTGGTTGGTTGAAGACTCTGACTAACTTGCACAATTTTTCTTCTTTTTGAAGGGACTTGAAGGCTGCCAACTATTCACTACTGAGTATAGCTGAGGTCGTGTCACAGCCTGTTGCATCATGAAAAAGTGAAAGCAATCTTTTAATGACGCTAAAATTTCTTTAAATTTAAGAATTTGGTAGCAATTCTTTTCAGTTCAGTTATTATGTGGAATTAAAAGAATCATCAACTGCTCATGAAGTCTTCTAGTAAGATTCTTAGAAGATCTGAATCAGACCCATCAACAGGTACAGATTTCGTGTTTGTAGTTTCTTCCATTATTCTTGTCCATATACAGCTACGTTTACTTCTTCGAAATCTGTTTGCGTCATTTGAAGACCTCTAGTTTTTATCTCCAGGTTTCTCAAGAACTGTGATTCAATTTTCGTGTCTTCAATGGCAGATTTAAATTGGATCGTTGCAGATATTTGACGAAGCTCTTTTTTGTCTTTTAGTACTTTCCGTGTCTAATTGTAATTTATATCCATAAAATATAAGGTGAAAGTAGCGCTTAACATAATTTATATACGTAGATAAAACAGATTTGAGTTGCTTTTTTTAGTCCACACCATTGCGTGTAAAAAGACTCTTCCTCCTACGTGTGGGTTTAAAAAACCCAACAAAGGAGTAAGACTGGAATATTTACCGCATTCGAATTGCTATTCTTTCGCGTTGAGATATTTTCACACAAGGAAGGTGCCATTAGCTCAACGTGCCGCTCCGATGATTAACTGTTTCCTTCAGAAGACTATAGAACTTCTTTTGTCATAACAGTATTTGAGAGAGAACGATTAATTTTGCTAACGTTCTGTCTGACGTTGTTAATCGCCCAGAAAAAATTGTGGCCTTCGTTAAGCTCTGTTCGATAATCATATCACTTGGAACTTCGCTCAAGAAGGACTCTTTTCTTCGAATTGTGAATGTTCCTTGAGTTGTTAATATCTTCTAATCCTCTGATACCGTAGTTGCCTCCTAAGCTTCCATCAGTTGAGATTATTAATGTGCAAATTTTGCATAGAAAAAATGACCAGCTGCGTGAGAAAACGGATGCATTAATTTAGTTGCCTACAAATGAAGAAGTTTCTAATCCCCTGTTCAATTTAGTCCCTTTGGATGAATGGCAATACGATTATGACTTTCTCTATATACTTCAGCCAAAGTTACCGGTTCGGAAAATGTAACCGTCTTAATTTTGAGACTTCCTTAGATGTGTTTTGTCATGCAGTTTCATTATCTTGTAAATGTTGCATTTTGATTTCGTCATCCAGACGTTGTTAAATAAGATCGCAGATCCTAGATTTTGTCATCTATTCCGAGGGTAGTAAATGTCTTCATAACCACATGTAGAGGTCCCGGAGCAAACTCTAGAAGTGAGTTCTCAATGATCTTGAGTAGGCATGGCTATTAAAAAGATTCACTAAACTTGCCATAGTGTACAAGATCCCCAAAAGGTCTTCTACACCATTTCATGACATAATGTATGCTGCAGGTATGATATGAACACTCTTCCAGTATAATGGCTGATCTAACGTCATAACGCATGAGTTTTGGTTACTTTACTTGCACACATTTACTGTATGCCGAAGAGTAGAGTATTAGTAAAATACTATTTCAATAAAGTCAGGAGACATCTTTACGTGCCTGAAGTTGGCTCCCCCACCACTCCCAAATTACACCAAACATTGCACATCGTTAGTGCACGTTAGTGTATTCAGAACTAACGTTGGTGCTATCATCGTTTACGAGATATTTAAGATTTTAGGTGGGTGGGCCAACTTCAGGCACGTAAAGATCCAGACAGATTTTCACAAATTTAGTGCAACGTTAGTGCATCGTTAGTACACTTAAACACACAAAGCACTAATGTTAGTGCTACCATATTTTGGGATTTATTCAAGATTTTCGATGGGGACCAACTTCAGAAATATCAAATTCAGTACAAATAGAGGTAGAAACACGAGGTTAGAGGCAATCGTTAGTGCATCGTTAGTGCTCTTAAATACACTAAGCACTAACGTTAGTGCTACCATATTTTGGGATTTATTCAAGATTTTTGGTGGGGGGTCAACTTCAGAAATGTCAAATACTATTCAAATACTGGTAGAAACATAGAACTAACGGCAATCGTTGTTCATCGTTAGTGCACTTAAACGCACTAAGCACCAACGTTAGTGCTACCATATTTTGGATTTTATTCAAGATTTTTTGTTGGGGGGCAACTTCAGAAATATCAAACTCTATTCAAATAGAAGTAGAAACATAGTTAACGACAATCGTTAGTACATTTTAGTGCACTTACACGTATTAAGCACTATCGTTAGCGAAACAATATTTAGTAATTTATTCTAGATTTTCGGTGGGGTGGGCAATTTCAGTAATATCATATTATATCTAATAGAGATAGCAACATATGTAAACGGCAATCGTTAGTAAATCTTTAGTGCACTTAAACGTACTAAGCACTATTGTTTGTGGTACCATATTTTGGAATTTATTCTAGATTTTTGGTTGGGTGGGCAAATTCAGAAATATCAAAATTTATACAAATATAGGTAAAAACAATAGATTTAACGTCAACCGTTAGTGCATCATTAGTGCACTTAAACGCACTACGCACTAACTTTAGTGCTACCATATTTTGGGATTTATTCAAGATTTTTTGTTGTTGGGGGGCAGCTTCAGAAATATCAAATTCTATTCAAATATAAGTAAAAACATAGAGTTAACGGCAATCGTTAATACATCGTTAGTGCACTGAAAAGCACTAAGCACTAACGTTAGTGCAACAAAATTTTGGGATTTATTCAAGATTATTTGTTTGGGGTAACCTTCAAATATATCAAATTCTATACAAACAGACGTAGAAACGTAGCGTTAACGGCAATCGTTAGTGCATGTTTAGTGCACTTAAACGTACTAAAGACTAATGTTAGTTATACAACATTTTGGTATTTATTCAAGATTTTTGCTTAGGAGTCAACGTCAGAACTGACATTACTTCTTACTGCGTTTGAGTACACTAACAACGCTCTAACGATTGCCGTCAACCGCATGTTTCTATCTTTATTTGTAAAGAATCTGATATTACTGAAGTTGGCCCCCCACCGAAAATCTTGACTAAATCCCAAAATATGGGAGCACTAACGTTAGAGCTTAATACGTTTAGGTGCTCTAACGATGCACTAACGATTGTCGTTAACCCTATGTTTTTGCCTCTATTTGAATAGAATTTGTATTTCTGAAGTTGCCCCCCCCCAAAAAAAAATCTTGAATAAATCCCAAAATATGGTAGCATGAACGTTAGTCCTTAGTGTGTTTAAGTGCACTAACGATGCACTAATGATTGTCGTTCACTCTATTTTACTGTCTCTATTGGCATAAGATTTGATATTTCCGGTTGCCCCCCCTCCAAAAATCATGAATAAATCCCAAAATGCGGTTGAACTAACGTTAGTGCCTAGTGCGTTTAGGTGCAATAACGATGCACTAACGATTGCCCGTAGCTCTATGTTACTACCTCTATTTGAATAGAATTTGATATTTCTGAAGTTGGCCTCCTACTAAAAATCTTGAATAATTCCCAAAATATGATAGCATTAACGGTAGTGCTTAGTGTGTTTAAGTGCACTAATGACGCGCTTAGTTTTTTGAAAATCTGTCTGCATAAAGATGGTTGGGGGGGCTAAGTTCATATGAAGTTGGCCCCCACCAAAAATCTTCAATATCTCGTAAACGCTGAAAGCACTAACGTTAGTTCTGAGCGCACTAACGTGCACTAACGATACACTAACGATGAGCAATGTTTGGTGTAATTTGGGAGAGGTGGGGGGCCAACTTCAGGCACGTGACATCTCTGCTAATATTCTAATATAAGGCGATTTCTGACGCAGTGCATGCATATTACAAAATGGTTCACAAGCTCGGGGATGCTTGTACTATCGCAAGAGACTCATTAAGTTGTCCATCATTTTAACACGCTTTCTCTTTACTATATCTTATGAGCTCAACTCGATATTAATTCTTTCTCAGCATGACTTCTTATGACTTCTTGTTCCGCATGTCAATGGGTTCAAACTCGAATATTTCGAATTTGCAAGTCCTAAGGACAATATGAGCAGCCGTACTTTTCCCATTTCAACCCGCCAGCACTTGTCGGTTGTACTCGGATGGACAGGACACACAAGTTCTGTTCACATCAGCGAGATGAGGTAGTGTTGAATTTATTAATTAAGATACAGAAATTCTTCTTGTTGATCATTCCGTCTTAGATATGAAAGGTGTCAAAACGCTTATACAGTTGGTGCACTAATCTGCTACAGAGAGGAAACTTACCAGAACTTTACTCACCGGGGAGAAAACGTTTAGAAGATCGAGAAATTCAAATACTCCCATAAGCTTTATAAAAGTGTGCGATATGGCAGTCTGTAGTGCAAGATGAACCGTGCGAGTCAGAAACACTTTAAGGTTCTATAGCCTGAAGATTAGTGTGATAGATACGTAGCATCAATATAGCATCTTGATGAGGTGAGTCAAGGTTTCAAGAGATACCTCGAAATTTTTTATAGACGCAAGTTTAATGTTCAGACTAATCGAAAGTTTATCGCATTCATTATTACTTAATGGGGCCAACGAGACGACCATGTACTCGAACACTATTCCCAAGGGGGAAATTCAGGGGTTGTGGGCCAAGTTGTGGGAAGTGAGCCTAGGAAGTTTTATATCTTTCAAGAGTACTTGGCTGAAAATCTCCCAATGTAACCTAGGTCCAAAAAAAATAAAATAAAATAAAATAAAATCTGTCACCTGATAATTTTGTTGTTGTCTGCGTTCTGCACCTGTTCTACCAAGCCTGTATTACATGTTTGTATCGCGAATAAGTGATTTACACCGTTAGCTTTAGTAGATCATCGGCCGGACTAGTCTCACAAGCTAAGAGAAGCGGACCTGGTTCTACAAGGTAATCACGCCCGTATTTACCTAAGGATCACCTACTAGATTTTCAGATTATCACACAAGGAACGTGGCATTATCTCAACCTGTCGCTCTGACGATAAGCTGATGTCTACATAAGTACTGTAGAACTTCTGTTATCGTAACAGTATTTAGGGATGAAGGATTAATTTTGCTAACGTTGTTTCTCATATCAAGTTAATCCTCCAGAAAATTTGTGGCTTTCGTTAAGCACTGTTCGATTATCATGTCACTTGGAATTTCGCTCAAAAACGCCTCTTCTTCAGCTAAATGTGAATGTTCCTAATTTTGTTAATTTCTTGTAATCTTCTCATACCGTATACTGCAGCCAAAGTTAACAGTACGGAAAATCGTCGACAGCGTCACAAACTGTCGTATCTCAGTTTTCTAAACTTTTCAGGAGAGCGATTTTTAGGTTTTCACACAAATTTGAACAGCCATAACTTAAAATCTATTTTACCGAAAGGAGAGAAAATTTACCAAGTTATAACTTAGATCATAAGAAATCAGTGTAGAAAGTTTTATGGAATTTGCCTGTAAAAGCTTGTGGAAAATTTGGCGGGAAAAAGATACGACAGTTTGTGACGATGGTAATCCTCTCTTGTATGAAAGATACGACCCATATTTTTTATACTGAGAACTACATTAATAGATGAACAATCGGAATATATTGCACTTTTATTGAAAAACTTTGTGTTTATTACACAAAATAATTTAACAAATGCTTCCCAAGATTCTTGATAGTAAAACGAAATTCCTGACAACACACAAGAAACACAATATTAATAGCACACTAACCATAATAAAATAATGCTATCAAGTTGTCATTGCCAGAATATAAAATCTTGCAAAGTAATTTGCAAATTGCATGCTTTGATATTGCACTTGAGAAGGATGGCTAATGTGATAAGTTTCTGTAAAACTGAACATGTTCAAGGTTTCGAATGATTAGCGTTGGACCCGGACACAATGATAACGAGTCCTTGTAGGCGCGAGAGACCCGCGTTCGATTCTCGGCGGGAGCTCATGTAGTTCGGATTCCACGTTAATCAATAGGTCCATGTCTCATATAGCCTCGCTGCTGAAAAAGACGTTAAAAATCAATCAATCAAAACAGGTCCTCGTACTTCTCTGGAGCGATAATTTTTGACAAGTCTGCAAAGTAGGAACTTCTATCTGGTGGATTCAATCTGCGTTCTTTTCAGGGAGATAGTTATGTAAGTGTCCTCAAAATGACTTGTCTTAAACTGAATGCAGTTTGGATAGTCTTTGTCCACTTTCAATTCGCGCATTTCCGTCCAATTGATTGAATCTCCATTTTCGTCACATCTAACTGACAGAATACAAAGACATTGGGACAGAGATCTAGTCTTATACATCGCTTCTGTCAACACAATGAACGGTATATGGGTTCTTTTTCCTTGCCAGTTTAAGAATCGGTTCAAGTTACGAGGGTACAAAATTACTGCCATGTGCTTATAGCACTGTGGACTGAATCTCCCCCATTTTTGTTCATGCCTAGATTCAAAGAATCGGAGAGAAATTTCTCTGATGTTCTTACGTGTTTGCACCGCATATCCTATCATAGCAACCAATCTGAACTCCTGGTAGGTCCATCCTGTATTTCTTTAACTCATTCGTTACGGATTTTAACGCGCCTCCCTATAAAAAATTCTAATATTCCATGTTCCAAACCTCATCTCCATTTTCTTTTGCTGATATCGTGCCAAGTTATCAGTCTTGGTCCGAGGCTTCTGTGATTGTTTCTGAAAAACTGTCTTTTTTTTCTATTACAGGATGAGTTTGTTAGGCTCACCCAAACCTCCAAGCTGGAGGGCCACTCCTTGTCTGCCCGCGACTGCTTATTCAGTATCTTCGCAGCTAACCTCTATATCTCTGCTCCTCGATCCTCAACCTGGGGCCGCGGTGGCTCAGTGGTAGAGCGTTCACCTCTGGTTCATGGGGTCGCGGGTTCCAACCATGCTCCTGCCAAATTAACTTTGTTGTGGACAAACAGCGTGTGCGTGGGTTTCCTCGGGGTTCTCCCGTTTCCTCTCACTTTCTTCATTCCATCATTGCATTCATTTCTCATAATCACCATCTCCTTTAGCCTAACCGGCATAACCGTGGGACGTAAAACTCAAAAATGTCATGTCATGTCGACCCGCAACCTGTGGACGCCCCATGCCGTGTAAATATATATGTATACAACCTCGCATTGATCAAGTATAACATTCTAGCTTATAAGTTTATTTGCTTCGGCTGTTCCAAGCTTAAGATATAAGTAAAAATATATTAGGAACAAATGATAAAGAAACTAAGTCTACCTGATGGATAACAATAAGAAATAATATAAAAAGCAATGAGTTTATCAGTACGGGACTGTATACCTACTTTTGGGCCACTTTGTATATATAAACAAATTGCTTTGAATATAGGCGTATCTGTCCTGTTGCGAAAGATCTGTTGCTCACAAACTGTCGTAACTCAAGATACGACTGTTTGTGAAAATGGTTTATATGCTCCATCTTAAGATACGACACAGTGACGTCATCACCCCCGTCAAAACAACGCACATTACAGATGTGTCGTTTTGGGAAATTGTAGAAGTCAGTGTATGCAACTACATAGTAAAATATCTCAATTTTCGATTTTTTTGAGATACGACACTTTGTGACGCTGTAGACGAAATGTCACCGTCTTAATTTTGAGATTTCCTAATATGGTTTTTGTCGTGCAGTTTCATTTTGTTGTAAATGTTGCATATAGATTTCCTCATCCAGACGTTTGAATAAGATCGCAGATCCTAGATTTTGTCATCTCCTCCGATGGTTGTAAGTGTCTTCATAAAGCCATGTAGAGGTCCCCGAGCAAAGTCTAGAAGTGAGTTCTCAATGATCTGGAGTAGGCATGTCCATTCAGCATTTTCGGTAAAGTTGTCATAGTGTACAGGATAACATAAGTTCTTCTCCAGCATATCCTGACTTAATGTAACCAATCGTGCTTAGAAATTACTTAACTGCAAACCTCCTCAAAGCGTTACAACTCTGGACCGTTCAGAAATTTCTTCAGCTGATATACGATTTCAACACATTTCCAGTAAAATTGCTGACCTAATGTCATAACACATGTGCTTTTTTCTATTTTCTTGCAGTTTTATATTGTATGCAGAAGACTAGAATATTTAGTATTAGTACTTGATGTTGATATATTGAAGAAAATCAGAGGAACCACACTGCTTAAGTCAAAAGGAGAGGTGTGTATCTTAACATTACACAATCGTTGTGGCGAGGCACTTAGTTACTAATGAAAGCATACAATGAGATTATATGAAAAGATTATTTGATTAGCACACAGTTTGGTTGCTTTGTGAAGACCAGTGTTACTAATTTGGTAGCGAACACAGGACTACCGTCCAGATTTTCCACCTAACCTTGAAAGGGAAGATCTCAAAACAATCTAAAATCGATTCTATATTTGACTTATCGATCAGATCATCGGTCTCAGACCCAAGGTAAAGCTGCTTCGGAAGTTAGAATATAATGGGTTCCATATCAAGTTTTTATCATTATGCAATCGTGAAAATATTATTAATGATAGACCGGAAATTAGTGAATCCTACACAGCTCTGTATGTAAGGCCTACTAAGCAGCAATGATGCTGATTAAATGCATACTTCATAGCCTCGAGTTTTAACACACAGGAGAATTTCTATAAATATTGCATCCGTAAGAATAGAACTCTTTGGATTGAACAGTTTCTATCAGGCTAACTATCAAGAACAAGGTGAGAGTGTTATGCGTGCTAAGTAGATTTCTTCAGCAGGAAGCACTCTCAAATAGTATTGTTGCTGCATATAAACGGGAAGTTTAGCAATTGCTTGATTATCATTTATAAATTAATACTTATGTTTTTTACATTTGGTATCACAAAATTTTTCAATACCAAGGGCCCACTGAAAACAAACCGCTTTTCGTTCTCAAAGCTATATGACTGTGATACCCTCGTTTTATTAAATTGACAAGTAAATCCACGGTTTTTTAAATGGTACGCCATGGTATAATTTGAGTTAAGGACCTTTAAATGCACTACTGCTTCGTTTTTGAGACATAGGTACACTACAAAAGTGCCGATGTCCAATGGTGATTCCTAAAGTACGCAGCATTGTAAGAGAGAATTAATCCGGCATAAGCTGTTTAGCCTTACCGGACACCTCGAAATAGAACCCTCGAATTATTGGCACGCCTGTTGAACTCTAAACCACTAATTAAAAATCGAACATCCCCGTCCATCCTCAAAATTATTTCTTTATTCATCGCACCACTTAGAGATCGAATAATATCTGTCGTCTGACATTGTAGAATACAATTACAATGAAGTCAAGTATCATCTCCGCTTCAATTAGTATCTATGCTAATTTTCTCCTTTTAAGGCGATTTATGTCGTCGTGGATGCAGATTACAAAAAGCTTCACAAGCTCGGGGATGCCTGTCCTTTCGCAAGTGGCCTATCAACTTGTGCATCAAATAACGCGCTTTCTCTTTACTATACCTTATGAGCTCACTGTGATATTCATTCTCTCTCAGCTAAAGACTTTTTTTCCGCACGTCACTAAGTTTAAACTCGAATATTTCGGATTTGCAAGTCCTAACGACAATATGACCTGCCGTACTTTCCCATTCAACCCGCCCGCTCTCGTCGGTTGTACTGCATGCAAACTGATTCCACTCGTTCTAATCCAAGTATCATGGCGGATATCGACATTTACTGTAATTATCTTTTTATCTAAATGTATCCTGATATCTACAATTAGTAATACCATTATTTCCGCAGAAAGCAACAGTCGGCAGCCTTGTAGATATGCCAAATGAGAATAATTTTTCAAAAGATTTTAGTGCATTACAGCGTGTGAGTTACAACTAAAAATCCTAATCTGACTACGCTTCTTTTCAAATATTACTATGTCTGCTTTGTTGTAGTGCATGCTAACTGCTTGCATTCGTTTTGATGAGAGAAGCACACGTATTTTGACATTTCTTCTTAGTATAATATCTGAATGTTTCTGTAACTTGGTAACAATGTTCTCTGAAAACAGTCGGAAGTATTTATCTAACCACATATCTGTGTTTCGACTTTCTTCTTGCCAATGTTAGCGGCTCTTAGCTGGACTGAGCAGGGAATCTTTGTACTCTAGGCAGTTTGCCATGATATTCCGCTATATGCAGCGATCATCTATGCAGAATTCTACATACGATTTAGTGCTTCTTTTCCTATAAAGGAATTTACTTGGTGATCTAGGATGGCTCTGGTCAGCGGCCATGGAAATGCTCGCATACATACCAGGCCAAATAACAGTCTAGTTCAGTGTTAGAGATGAGTACACTTCGTAAGCCTCAACTGCGTTCGATTAATCGGGTACATTTTGTGGAGTAGCTTTCTACTCTTGAGAAGATACCTTTGATTCTATGGATAGGACACGCAAGCTCTATTCACGTCAGCGAGATGAGGTAGTGTTTAATTTAATAAATAAGATTACAGATATTCTTCTTATTGATTATTCCGTAACAGATATGAAAGTTGTCAAAAAGCTAATACTTTTAATAATAATAAAAGTTGGTGCACTAATCTGCTACAGAGGGGAAGCTTACCAGAACTTTACTCACCGGTAAAGATCGAGAAATCCAAATCCTCCAATAAGCTTAATAAGAGTGTGCGATATGGCAGTCTGTAGTGCAAGATGAATCGTGCGAGTCAAAAAACTTTAAAGTTCTATAGCCTTAAGATTAGTGTTATAGATACGTAGTGTTATCAATATAGCATTTGATGAAGTGAGTCAAGGTTGCAAAAGACGCCTCGAAATTTTTTATACACGCAAGTTTAACTTTCAGGCTAATTGAAAGCTAATAGCAGTATATATTACTTTCTTTGGGCACCGAGACGAGCTAGTACAGGAACACTATTACTAAGGAAGGAAATTCAATGATTCTGCTGCAAGATGTGGAAAGTGAACCTAGGAAGTTTTATATCTTTCAGGTTTAACTGAAAATCGTCGAATAAAATCTAAGTACAAAAAAAAAAAAAAAAAAAAAAAATCTGTCAATTAATAATTTTATTGATGTCTGTGTTCTACACCTTATCTACCAGGCCTGTAAACTCTTTGTATCGCGAATCAGTGCCTAAAACCGCTAGCTTTATAAATTCATTCGCCGGACTTATCTCACAGGCCAAGAAGCGGGCCTGGTTTTACAAGGTAATCACGTACGTAATTACCTACAAATATCCTTTTAGAGTGTAAGGCCAATAACATACATGTGAATCCTTTACAAGCTTACGACCATAAGTGTAATATTTCTGTTACGGAAAATGGTTATTCTTCGTGGCCTTCTGACTGAAAAGCAGCTTGGTACAGACGCAAAGGAACAAGGTGTTGAGCAGTAAGCATTGATTGTCCTTATGTTGTATAAAACCTAGAGCAATAAGTTGAACCAACAGGGATCGACGTGTGGTAGAGCTTTCATTCTTGCGCCCCCTCTTGGATAAAAATGTACATGGAGTCTTTGCATGTACCGCGTATCGAAATATCGTTCTATATTAAGAGAGTTAAACTTTGCTTCTTTTTAGGAGATTCGAAAACAAAACGGTAATTAGACAATTTTTAGTATTCATGCAGATGGCAGAATCCTTGGAGTCAATAATCTGTTATAGAACATCTTAACATTTAAACAATCAAACAATAAACAATTGTTATTAACGTACAATTGAATGTAGTACGCGTATGTGATATCTAAATTAATTGGTTTAGCTCGTTAAATTAGATTTGTCCTGCTACGGTTTTATTATCTATTCGTGTACCAAAGCCGCTCGTGTTAAAGGATTCGAAAATATGTAAACTAAACAATAAACCACCTTCATGTATTAGACCTTGTTTTTATACCTTCTTTTAAAGTTACAAAACGATCAGCTTCATGTCCATTTGGCACAATAGAGAAAACCATTAATATTTCATATCTCCTCTTTTATACTACACACTCGTTCTCAATCCTAACTTGCAGTCAATTGTTATGTAAAGGTTAGTAACCTTAGCCGGCTGGATCTGATGGTAGCTGTGGAATTTGCATATCCTCTTTGACACATAAACCTCGTTCGATTGGGTTCATGTTTACACCATTTCGCTCTTGGAGTTGGAGGTACTTCCGAATAGAATGCTGCACAGCTGCCTTGTTAGTAGGGGGAAAAGTGGCCGTATTCAAGCTTTGTAACTCTCCCTTGTTATACCTGATATGGATTATACCATGGACGACATGTTTCCTTCTCCATACAGCCGAATAAGAAATGTGTAATATTGACCATTTTGTGAGGATTGAGTTTTGGTTGGTTGAAGACTCTGACTTACTTGCACAATTCTTCTTTTTGAAGGATCTTGAAGGCTCCCAACTATTCACCGCTGAGTGTAGCTAATGAGGTGTCACAGCCTGTTGCATCATGAAAAAAGTGATAGCAATCTTTTAATGACGCTAATGTATCTTTAAATTTAATAATTTCGTAGCATTTCCTTTAGTTCTGCCATTTTAAGTCCAATAATCTGAATGGTGCTTTCTGCAGTAATAATGGTATTACTAATTATAGATATCAT